>NC_048572.1:11314828-11364828 GCF_013265735.2 Oncorhynchus mykiss
CCCCAAAATGTGCAACCCTATATACAGAAGATATACACTGGCATTAACATCTGCTAACCATGTGTATGTGAAGGTCAGTTAATCTAGAACATTTCAAGAACGTTGAAAGTTTCTTCAGGTGCAGTTGCAAACACCATCAAGCGCTGTGAATGGCTGTGCTATGATGAAATTGTCTCTATAGAGGACCGCGACTGCTGCAGAGGATAAGTTAATTTCATAGGGGCGGCAGGTAGCCTGGTGGTTAGAGCGTTGAACTTGTAACCGAAAGGTTGCAAGATTGAATCCCCAAGCTGACAAGGTAAAAATCTGTCCTTCTGCCCCTGTTCCTAGGCCGTCATTGAAAATAAGAATTTGTTCTTAACTGACTTGCCTAGTTAATTAAAGGTTAAATAAATTATAGTTTCCATCCTCAGCCATTGCAGCCCAAATAAATGCTACAGAGTTCAAGTAACAACTGTTCAGAGGAGACTGTGAATCAGACCTTCATGGTCGAATTGCTGCAAGTAAACCACTTCTACTAGACTCCGAGTAAGTGAACGGATCTCTGCATGTGTGGTTCCCACGGTGAAGCATGGAGGAGGTGGTGTAATGGTTTGGGGGTGCTTTGCTGATGCCATTGTCTGTGATTTATTTAGAATTCAAGGCACACGTAACCAGAATGGCTACCACACCTACTCTGCGACTCACAAAAACATGGCAGTTGGAACCAAAATTCTACCTTGTCACAACACAACTGATCAAACGCATTAACAAGGAAAGAAATTTGGCATAATCACCTTTAACAAGTCAAACCTGTTAATTGAAATGCATTCCAGGTGACTACCTCATGAAGCTGGTTGAGAGAATGCCAAGAGTGTGCAAATCAAGGTAAAGGGTGACTACTTTGAAGAATCTCAAATATAAAATATAATTAGATTTGTTTAACACTTTTTTTTGGTTACTACATGATTCCATATGTGTTATTTCATAGTTTGGATGCCTTCACTATTATTCTACAATGTAGAAAATAGTAAAACAAAAAACCTGGAATGAGTAGGTGTCCATTTTGACTGTACTGTGTTTGAATATATAGAACACAAATATAAATGGAACATGCAACAATAAGGCACTCTTCATATAATTAAAAGGCCTTTATTAGTATGGGATGTTCAATAGAAACTGTTTTCAAAATCTGACGCGTTTTGGCTGCATTTGTCTTTGTCATGGCGTACAAAAAAATAATACGATGTCCTCTTTTGAACAGCTTTTCCAATTAGCCCTAATTAGAAGAGGATGTGGTTACAAAATTGGACACACCTAGTAAGCAATACTATACACATTACAAAGTGAAATACTGTAGCTATGTTATCATAAAGATACAACTCCAACCTAAAAGTATCAGGACACTTAAAGGTAGTTCTAACCTTAAATATGACTGGGAGAAGTGTCAAGAATAAGAAAGCAATATATTCCATAGTACACTAGAACACAGCAAACATGAACAACAACAGTCTAAACATAGCTGAGGGCAATGTCCACTAGATGACAGCAAATGGGCCTATCACGACCCTACAGGAAGGGTGAGAAATCCATATCTTCATTTAAACCAGGTATTTAGTGGCCTGTAGTTTGTAAATCCCAAAAACCTTCCCTTTGGTTTAACTGTTTAAGATGGTCTCCTTTTCTAATAGAGGCTGGAATATGATCAATACCATAGCTTGTAGGGAGTCAGGGTTGCCATGGTGTAGGGACTTGTAGTGCCTTGCCATGGGGTAGTCTTCATTGCCTACCCATATGGCGTACTTGTGTTCCGCTAAGCGGTCTTGAAGGCGTCTCTTTGTCCTTCCAATGTAGAACACCTTGCACTGTGGACATTCTAATCTATAGATGACATGAGTGGTTTTACAGTTAATGAAATGCTTGACGTAATACTCAATTTTGGAAGTTGTGTCAACAAAATGCATCTTCTGTGCCATATGTCTGCAATGGTTACATTTAAAAGCACTTGGGTTTGTAGTCAAGCCAAGATAACTGGACTAATTTGTAATTTAGGGTAGGACATCTCTTAAAGCTTATGACTGGTGGCTCAGGAAAGACTTGGCGTAGTAGCGTATCACTTTGGATGATTCCCCAATTCTTTTAAATTATTATTTTAAATGTTCTCTGCTTCAGTGCTATATTTTGTAACAAAATACACTCTCTGATGTGTCACGAGGCACTCACCTTCGCAACAAGTTCTCTCTGTCAAGTAATCCAGCCCTTATACCTGCATCTTTCAGGACCAGAGCGATGTAGCCTCGATTCAAGAAGCAGATTTGACACTGTAGTCTGTTTCCTGATCTCAAATTCTGCGGACTCTTTGGAATTGGCCATATGGAATGTTCTCTTTTAGCCTTTTGGGGTGAAAGCTGTCTGCCCTCAGAATGGTATTCCCATCTGTAGGCTTGCACACATCTAAGAATGATGTGTGCAAACAACCCTAGTCATTTTTACTAATGTCGAGGTCCAAAAAATGAATGTTATCCTTGCTGTACTCCATAGTTAGTTTGATGTTAGGGTAATGCTGTTAAGGTATTGGTGGAAGGAAATAAGTTCATCTTCTGAGCCGGACCAAAACAGGCAAACATCATCAATATATCGTCCCCACCATATAATCTGGTCAAAGAAATGGTTATTAGAAGGATCCAAAATGAAGTCATTTACCCAAGTACCCAAGTACAAACCAGCGTAGGAAGGGCTGTAGCTCCCATGGCACATCCTTTAACCTGTTTAATACGGTCCTGAAAGATAAAGATGCAGTGCACGCTGACCAGGTCGCCAGGTGTACGGTGTTTCCTCCAACACATTGGTGCGGCTGGCTTCCGGGTTGGATGCGCGCTGTGTTAAGAAGCAGTGTGGCTTGGTTGGGTTGTGTTTCGGAGGACGCTTGGCTTTCGACCTTAGTCTCTCCCGAGCCCGTACGAGATGAGACAAGATAGTAACTACTAACAATTGGATACCACGAAAAAATATATAAATTGTCGTGTTTGGTTGGAGTCAACAGATTCTTAAACAGATTCTCCACATCAAAATTCACTTTTTGGCAAATGTGTGATGGGATGATGGGACAAAAAGTGGATTTAGGCTTAAAAGGTGTTTTTGAGGGAACAAACTGCCTGACCTGAGACACTGGCGTCTGTAGTTGGAGAGATGTTTTGCTTGTACCATGCCAATTCCTGTAGAAAGGAAATAGGTCAATCTTTGTATTAAATTCATTAGTTGAATATGTGGCAAAGTCAAAGTCCTTTAGACAATACCCTTATGCAATCATCAGAAATGGGTTCTCCAGAAATTTTGATCACAGCCTTGTTCTGGTCCTGCTCCGTGTAGTTGGATAGTCTTGATTGTCCTTTTTAGATTCTTCTATTAGAAGTAGCATTAGGTCAAAAGAACACTTGTTGAGAATAGCCTCCCATTTATCTCTACATTTAGTTTTACCTTGTGCTCCATTAGCTGGACACTTCATAATACTGAGTCCTCTGAGATTAGGCCTTTCCTCCAATAGTCAGACAAGGTGATAGAATTGAGGTCAAGTTTGGTATCTTTCTCCATAAGGTGTTGCAAGCCTCTGTAAGCCTTGTTTAAGTCCATTCCAGTATTCTCTGTGGATGTCATCTCATCTAGCAATGAGGTAGGGGTAATAATCATTTGGCTTTCTTCATGGGAATAGGAACATCTTGTAGCCTCTTGGGTAAAATCCATAGTTTGAGTTGTAAAATGTCCTCAAAAAAATTACTGTGGAGCTGCTTCCTCTAAACACTACCCAAGTGCTATGCTTAATTAGTAGAAAGAGGAGGAAGGGAAGCGCTACTAAGGTACACCATAGTACATTTTGATAGACAGAGGGAGCTCTTTGGTAAAAGGGGTAAATTGGCCATCAAAAAGAATGGAGGACTAAGGCACTGTTCATATAATGAATTAAAATGTATTGATCATATTCCGGCCTCTATTAGAAAAGGGGACCGTCTTAAACAGTTAACCTCTCTGGGATATGTGCTAGCGTCCCACCAGGCCAAAAGCCAGGGAAAATGCAGAGCGCCAAATTCAAATAAATTACTATAAAAATCAAACTTTCATTAAATCACACATGTAAGATAGCAAATTAAAGCTACACTTGTTGTGAATCCAGCCAACATGTCAGATTTCAAAAAGGCTTTTCGGCGAAAGCAAACAATGCTATTATCTGAGGATAGCACCTCTATAAACAAAGAGAGAAGCATATTTCAACCCTGCAGGCGCGACACAAAACGCAGAAATAAAAATGTAATTCTTGCCTTACCTTTGACGAGCTTCTTTTGTTGGCACTCCAATATGTCCCATAAACATCACAAATGTTTGATTAATTCCGTCTATATATATATCCACAATGTCCATTTATTTGGCGCGTTTGATCCAGAAAAACACCGGTTCCAACTAGATCAACGTGACTACAAAATATCTCAAAAGTTATCTGTATACTTTGCCAAAACATTTCAAACTATTTTTTTAACCTAAATAATCAATAAAGTTGAAGACGGGATGATCTGTGTTTAATACAGGAAGAAAACAAACTGAAGCATGCTTTCTGGTTACGCGCCTCTATCTAACAGTACACTTCAAGTGACCCTCGTTCAAGATGGCCGTACTTCTTCATTACACAAAGGAATAACCTCATCCAATTTCTAAAGACTGACATCCAGTGGAAGCGATAGGAACTGCAAGAAGGTCCCTTAGAAATATGGATTCCCAATGAAAACCCATTGAAAAGGGTGACCTAAAAAAAAAAAATCTGAATGGTTTGTCCTCTGGGTTTTGCCTGCTAAATAAGTTCTGTTATACTCACAGACATGATTCAAATAGGTTTAGAAACTTCAGAGTGTTTTCTATCCAAATCTACTAATAATATGCATATCTTATCTTCTGGGGATGAGTAGCAGGCAGTTGAATTTGGGCATGCATTTAATCCGGACGTGAAAATACTGCCCCCGGTCACCAAGAAGTTAAACCAAAGGGAAGGTTTTTGGATTTACAAACTACAGGCCACTAAATACACTGGTTTAAATTAAGATATGGATTTCTCACCCTTCCTGTAGGGTCGTGATAGGTCAATTTGCTGTCATCTAGTGGACATTGCCCTCAGCTATGTTTAGACTCTTGTTGTTCATGTTTTGCTGTGTTCTAGTGTACTATGGAATATATTGCTTTCTTATTCTTGACACTTCTCCCAGTCATATTTAAGGTTAGAACTACCTTTAAGTGTCCTGATACTTTTAGGTTGGAGTTGTAACTTTATGATAACATAGCTACAGTATTTCACTTTTGAATGTGTATATTTTTGCTTACTAGGTGTGTCCAATCAATTTTGTAACCACTCCTTCTTTCAATTAGGGCTAATTGGAAAAGCTATTCAAAAGAGGACATTGTATAATTCTTTTGTACTCCTTGACGAAGGCCATGAGCCTTAAAACAAGGTAGGGGCTTGGGTCAGAAAACCAGTCCGTATCTGCTGTGACCACAATTTGCCTCATGCAGCACAACACATCTCCTTCGCATAGAGTTGAACAGGCTTTTGGCTGTGGCCTTTAGAATGTTGTCCATTTCCTCTTTAATGGCTGTGTGAAGTTGCTGGGTATTGGCGGGAACTGGAACACGCTGTTATACACATCGATCCAGAACATCCTAAATAGGTGACATGTCTGGTGAGTATGCAGGCCATGGAAGAACTGGGACATTTTCAGCTTCAAGGAATTGTGTACAGATCCTTGCAACATGGGGCCGTGCATTGTCATGCTGAAACATGAGGTGATGGCGGTGGATGAATGGCACAACAATGGGCCTCAGGATCTCGTCACGGCATCTCTGTGCATTCAAATTGTCTTCAATAAAAAACAATTGTGTTTGTTGTCCGTAGTTTATGCCTGCCCATAACATAACCCCACCACCACCATGGGGCACTCTGTTCACAACGTTGACATCAGAAAACCACGCCCCCACACGATATCATACACGCCGTCTGCAGTAGATGACCTGGCCTCCACAATCACCTGACCTCAACCCAATTGAGATGGTTTGGGACGAGTTGGACTGCAGAGTGAAGGAAAATCAGCCAACATATGTGGGAACTCCTTCAAGACTGTTGGAATAGTGTTTCTCATGAAGCTGATTGAGAGAATGCCAAGAGTGTGCAAAGCTGGCATTTAGGCAACGGGTGGCTACTTTGAAGACCATAAATATCAAATGATTTGTTTAAAAAATATTTTGATTTGTTTAACACTTTTCCTTGTTTACTACATGATTCCATATGTGCTATTTTATAGTTTTGATGTCTTCACTATTATTCTACAATGTAGAAAATAATAAAAAAAACAACCCTTGAACGAGTAGATGTGTCCAAACTTGACTGATACTGTTTGTGTGTGTGTGTATGTATATATATATATATATATATATATATATATATATATATATATATATATATATATATATATATATATATATATATATATATATATATATATATATAATATGTATAGATGAAACTGCTGGGTAGTGACAATAGTTTCTGGCATTTCAAAAGGATTTATGGCCTTTGTTATGCTGCCATCTAGTGGAGGAAAGAGCACTTGTACAGAAATCAAAGGGAATCCTGAATAAGGCCCCAATAATCTCCACCTCAGTACCAGTGGTGGAAAAAGTACCCAGTTGTCATACTTGTGTAAAAGTAAAGGTACGTTAATAGAAAATGATTCAAGTGAAAGTCACCCAGTAAAATATTACTTGAGTGAAAGTCTAAAAGTATTTGTTTTGAAATATATTTAAGTATCAAAAATAAAAGTATAAATAATTTCAAATTCCTTCTGAAGCAAACCAGACAACACCATTTTCTTGTTTTTAAAATGTACGGATAGCCAGGGGAACACTGAGACATAATTTACAAACAAAGCATTTGTGTTTAGTGAGTCTGCCAGATCAGAGGCAGTAGGGATGACCAGGGATGTTCTCTGTTTAGTGAGTCTGCCAGATCAGAGGCAGTAGGGATGACCAGGGATGTTCTCTTGATAAGTGCATGAATTGGACCCAATTTCCTGTCCTGCTAAGCATTCAAAATGTATGGATTAAAAAGTACATTATTTCCTTTTAGGAATGTAGTGAAGTAAAAGTAGTCAAAAAGATAAGCAGTAAAATACAGACCCCAAAAATGAAGTAGTACTTTAAAGTACTAAAGTATTACTTAGTGTTACTTAAGTACTTTACACCGCTGCTCAGCCCATAGTACTGGGTTGATGTCAGGAAATTGCTTTTATTCTTTTGGGTAAGACTTTACATAAAGCTGACTGGTATACATTATTACATCTTATAAAAGAGTGTATGAGGCTTTATAATGTCTAAAAATGTCCTGTTGGACTAGTAACCGAATGATTGTTGTTAACTGACTTGCCTAGTTAAATAAAGGCTAAATAAATACGTGAATAATAATTAGGCTTGTAATATGTCACGTCTCTCAATGTAACCCATTTTCACCTGATGTTTAGTCAAGATGACTTTGACGATAATAACAGATGAAGCCTAATGACAAGACTTGCTGTGTATTATAGCTCCATCGTAATACAGTGCCTTGCGAATTTATTCGCCCCCCCTTGAACTTTGCGACCTTTTGCCACATTTCAGGCTTCAAACATAAAGATATAAAACTGTATTTTTTTGTGAAGAATCAACAACAAGTGGGACACAATCATGAAGTGGAACGACATTTATTGGATATTTCAAACTTTTTTAACAGATCAAAAACTGAAAGATTGGGCGTGCAAAATTATTCAGCCCCCTTAAGTTAATACCTTGTAGCGCCACCTTTTGCTGCGATTACAGCTGTAAGTCGCTTGGGGTATGTCTCTATCAGTTTTGCACATCGAGAGACTGACATTTTTTCCCATTCCTCCTTGCAAAACAGCTCGAGCTCAGTGAGGTTGGATGGAGAGCATTTGTGAACAGCAGTTTTCAGTTCTTTCCACAGATTCTCGATTGGATTCAGGTCTGGACTTTGACTTGGCCACTCTAACACCTGGATATGTTTATTTTTGAACCATTCTATTGTAAATTTTGCTTTATGTTGTGGATCATTGTCTTGTTGGAAGACAAATCTCCGTCCCAGTCTCAGGTCTTTTGCAGACTCCATCAGGTTTTCTTCCAGAATGGTCCTGTATTTGGCTCCATCCATCTTCCCATCAATTTTAACCATCTTCCCTGTCCCTGCTGAAGAAAAGCAGGCCCAAACCATGATGCTGCCACCACCATGTTTGACAGTGGGGATGGTGTGTTCAGGGTGATGAGCTGTGTTGCTTTTACGCCAAACATAACATTTTGCATTGTTGCCAAAAAGTTTCATTTTGGTTTCATCTGACCAGAGCACCTTCTTCCACATGTTTGGTGTGTCTCCCAGGTGGCTTGTGGCAAACTTTAAACAACACTTTTTTTATGGATATCTTTAAGAAATGGCTTTCTTCTTGCCACTCTTCTATAAAGGCCAGATTTGTGCAATATACGACTGATTGTTGTCCTATGGACAGAGTCTCCCACCTCAGCTGTAGATCTCTGCAGTTCATCCAGAGTGATCATGGGCCTCTTGGCTGCATCTCTGATCAGTCTTCTCCTTGTATGAGCTGAAAGTTTAGAGGGACGGCCAGGTCTTGGTAGATTTGCAGTGGTCTGATACTCCTTCCATTTCAATATTATCGCTTGCACAGTGCTCCTTGGGATGTTTAAAGCTTGGGAAATCTTTTTGTATCCAAATCCGGCTTTAAACTTCTTCACAACAGTATCTCGGACCTGCCTGGTGTGTTCCTTGTTCTTCATGATGCTCTCTGCGCTTTTAACGGACCTCTGAGACTATCACAGAGCAGGTGCATTTATACGGAGACTTGATTACACACAGGTGGATTGTATTTATCATCATTAGTCATTTAGGTCAACATTGGATCATTCAGAGATCCTCACTGAACCTCTGGAGAGAGTAAAGTAAAGGGGCTGAATAATTTTGCACGCCCAATTTTTCAGTTTTTGATTTGTTAAAAAAGTTTGAAATATCCAATAAATGTCGTTCCACTTCATGATTGTGTCCCACTTGTTGTTGATTCTTCACAAAAAAATACAGTTTTATATCTTTGTTTGAAGCCTGAAATGTGGCAAAAGGTCGCAAAGTTCAAGGGGGCCGAATACTTTCACAAGGCACTGTACATTATACCTGTTGACTCCTATTAAAGCAGTATCCAATTATGACTTCATTCTTATGAGTCATTGAATGTTGTTTTCATACTAGTAGCAAATTATACTAGTAGCAAATTATACTAGTAGCAAATTATACTAGTATCAAATTATACTAGTAGCAAATTATACTAGTATCAAATTATGCTAGTAGCAAATTATACTAGTAGCAAATTATACTAGTAGCAAGTTATACTAGTAGCAAGTTATACTAGTAGCAAATTATACTAGTAGCAAGTTATACTAGTAGCAAGTTATACTAGTAGCAAGTTATACTAGTAGCAAGTTATACCAGTAGCAAGTTATACCAGTAGCAAGTTATACCAGTAGCAAGTTATACCAGTAGCAAGTTATACCAGTAGCAAGTTATACTAGTAGCAAGTTATACTAGTAGCAAATTATACTAGTAGCAAGTTATACTAGTAGCAAATTATACTAGTAGCAAGTTATACTAGTAGCAAGTTATACTAGTAGCAAAAAACGTTATGTCCTTTACCTGTTTCTCCTTCTCTCCTCCTTTTCTCTCCATTCCCACTGTCCTCTGTCCAGCTGTTATAACTGTGGAGGTCTGGACCACCATGCCAAGGAGTGTGGCCTGCCCCCCCAGCCAAAGAAATGCCACTACTGCCAGAGCATCAGGCACATGGTGGCCCAGTGTCCCCACAAGGTGCTGGCGGCCCCCGCAGGCTTTCAGGACCCCCTGCACCCCTCTACCTCGGCCCACCTGTACCCCGCCGACGAGGAGGAGCGCTCGGGCTCGTCCCCCCTTGAGGGCCCCTCGCCCTCCCCAGAGGAGCTACCCCAGTCACACCGCGTTGGCCCCCAGAGGGGGAGGAAATAGGGGGAGAGCTGTACCTCCCGACCTCTGACTCTCCTCACCTAAGGAACAACCCTTAACCCCCACCCCTAATCTACCTCGCACTTGTGGAAATAATAGGTCTATTTTTGGCAGGACCAGTGCAGCTATGGCAACGATCGTCAGGGGTACGGATGTATGTGACTGACTGGCTGTGGCAGCTATGACAACCATTGCTGGGGATATGGATGCATGTGAATGACTGTCTCTTTGTGTGTGACTGGTCTCAATCAGTGCAGCTCAAGAGACGATATGGTCTGAAAGAGAAACAAGGTTGGCGGTGAATCTGATGACTCTCTGGGTTAGATGACTCTCTGGGTTAGATGACTCTCTGGGTTAGATGACTCTCTGGGTTAGATGACTCTCTGGGTTAGATGACTCTCTGGGTTAGATGACTGTCTGGGTTAGATGACTCTCTGGGTTAGATGACTGTCTGGGTTAGATGACTGTCTGGGTTAGATGACTCTCTGGGTTAGATGACTCTCTGGGTTAGATGACTCTCTGGGTTAGATGACTGTCTGGGTTAGATGACTGTCTGGGTTAGATGACTGTCTGGGTTAGATGACTGTCTGGGTTAGATGACTCTCTGGGTTAGATGACTCTCTGGGTTAGATGACTGTCTGGGTTAGATGACTGTCTGGGTTAGATGACTCTCTGGGTTAGATGACGTCATCCATAACTCTTTCTGTGGTGATTTCTGAATAGGACTCGCTTCTCTTTTAGATTTTGGTCCACCTGGTTCATATTTATATTATATAACCGTTCCAAAGGTCATGATGCTGCGATCCAGCAGAGTTAATATTAAGCATTAAGGATTTTAAATAAGGCCTTGATGTAGGCCAGTGCTTCTTAATCCTGTGTATTTTATTTGTATCCTTCGCATCTACACACTAGATTCAACTAATCAACTCACCACCAACTTTTTGATTAGAGTTCTACTTTTTTTCTAAGAGTGCGGGATCAGGATTGGGTAACACTGATAGGCCCTGTATCAAAACAATGGAACCTCAACCAATCAGAAGCAAAATAATTATTTAATGTGGCCTATCCAATCAGTGTAGAGGAGATGACCATGGATACCAGAGTGAATGTCATACCTACCAGTAGCCTAACTGTCACTCCTAAACCACAGAATATTTTCTAGTTCAGTGGTAATGACAATTGACTGCAGAGTGCATAGCATTGAATCCAGGCATGTGTGCATACTTGCTTGTGTGCGAGTGGGGTTGTGTGAGTGGAGTTGTGTGTGTGTGTGTGGGCGTGTGTGTGGGGGGGGGGGGGGGGGGGGGGGGGGGGGTGTGGGTGTGGGGGGGGGGGGGTTGTGTGTGTGTGTGTGGGGTTGTGTGTGTGTGTGTGTGGGGGGGGGGGGGGGGTTGTGTGTGTGTGTGTGGGGTTGTGTGTGTGTGTGGGGGGGTTGTGTGTGTGTGTGTGGGGTTGTGTGTGTGTGTGTGTGCGAGAGACGCTGACCCTTTCATAAAACAACAGTGGCAGATGAGAAGTTTCATCTTTGAGATTAGGGGCCAACCTCTAGCTGGACTTGCTATTAACAATAATATTTCATATAATCCTACACATGCCTCATAAGAAACCATATAATCAATATCCACCGATAGGTTTGTTTCAAAACAGAAAAAAATACCATTATTTAATTGGACTAGATCTAGAGTTGGGTTGCTGGCAAATTAGTTGAACAGTTTATAAACTCACAATATATGTCAGTAATATATGTATGAAAGAATAGCATATTATTAAAATGTAAGTAATATTCTAACATAGTTTAAGAAAGCTCTGTATTGTGCATATGATTCTTTATTGTCAAGTTAACACAGCATTAAGTTAAAGCACCATCACACCCCTTGACCTGTGTGACATCACTATCTCCTCCTTTCACTCTACCCCTCTCTATCACCATCTATCCCCTCTCCTCCTTTGCCATCAAGTGCCTAGGGCCTGGAGGTTCTCCCTGACTTAATTAGGTAAACCTCAGAATCCTAGATAAAGGCCCAGTAACAGTCAAGTCTATACCCTCTAGATCTGTGTGATGTCACAATCCCCTTCAAAACGGGATTCCAAAACACCGCTGCCGCGTTTCAAATAGTCCAGAGATTTACTAAGACAGGAAGGAGGGAGGCAGAAAAAACTCAAATGCTGGTTTTCATATGACGTGAATCCTCTGCGACTTTCCAGTAGCGCGTATCCTAATGAAACGTGACAACTCTTCTCTGACCATATTGAATGTGAAAAGAACTTCTCTGAAGTGGCACTCCACCCAAAAGTTAATGTGGCTCACTTTGGGATTGTATCTTAATGTGCTGACAAATCAAATGACTTTGTATGATGATATCAAACTAGCTTGTGTTTTCTAAAGCTCTAAAACAAACGATGTAGGCAACCAACTGTTTTTGGTATACATTTCTGTACCAAAGAGTATGGCTTCATTTGAAGGCATTTTAAAAGTAGGAATTGTCGATTTGCTGTTCCTGCTCCTTTGGAATTTCTAGGGATGATTGCTGAAAGTTCAACACTGAGGTTGTTTATGTACAGCTTTTTGAATGTGTGACATGCATCAAAATAAATCCAACAAGTGCACAACAACAGAGAGGAAGAGAATGACCAAACCACACAACGAGCACAGACCAAGGAGCACTCACCTGGATAATATTCAATTTTTGGTACAATGTTTTTTTTTATTTTTTTTTACCCACAATTCCTCTCAGGATGATAAACTGTTCTCAGGGAATAAAAAAAATAATATTTTATTCTTTTGGGAATCATCCACCAAGTTTTAATGTTTCTGTACCTCATGTACTGATATTAGTTAACTACCTCTTGAGTTATGCATATGTGTGCATTTTTTTCTTATGTTTTGTATTATTGATCTTGTATGAATAACTGTAGGACTATATTGTACTGAGGCTTTGTGAGTTTTTGAAGGGCCCTTTGTGTTGCCACAGATTTTTATCAGTCATTTCAACAAAAATATATATATTTTTTGTTTGTTTTCAGCAAAATCCTACCTCATTTCCTGTGTTTCCTCCTGGCCCCTCCTACCACCTCTGTGCAGTTTTTTGGTACAAGCCGGCGCTGTTGGCACAGGAGTCACAATGCCATTTCAATCAATCACATAACTGAAATACAAGATCGGTTGTGACTATAACAATTGTTTTCACATCAAAGACAGTTTTTTAGGCCTTTTACTTCGGTTTGAAATGGGAATTCACCACATCCAGGGTGAATTCTCTCTGCCGGCTAAGTCTGTGTGTGTGTGTGTGTGTGTGTGTGTCAGCTTTTCCGAGCATAAAATAGTGTTGGCTTAGCTGCAGACAACAACCAGTGAGGAATCCTCCGTTTTGGGCCAGCTATATAGGCATGTCATTGGTCAAGTGTTTATACACCATTTTTATACTAACCTAATTTTAAAAGGATTTGACTCTGTTGTAAAATAAAAAAAACTTTTGTCATTGTTTGTAACCACTTGATAATGACCGGCATGAGGTGGACACGAATAAGATTGTACTGAGTATACGCACAAGGAGATTGTGCCTATCAATGTTTTGTCTGAGTAGTCCCACCGCATTACCAAATAGCTTTTCTCTTTGGGTTCGTCATTAAGTGACCTAAATGTCGGCCATTTTGACAACCTCCAAAAATCACAAGTTGTGTTGGCTCAAGATCATTTCTTTTTGTAAACAACACTATGTAGTTATGAGTGGCATTAATAATACTTAACACGAAATATGTAGATTTTTATAGTAATAGTGACCTTGTAGAGATCCTTTTTTTTTTTTAATGAATATTCTTATTTTTGGACTGAAAAACCAACTACTCTGAGATGAAAAGGACAGAGTTTTTTTTGGGTGAAGGCTGCAGTATTACAGTATAAACTCACCTCATAGTCTTACAGTTTGCAGTACATGGTCGATTTAGTTTACGCCGAAATATGACAAAAAGTACCAGAGTTTCTTCAAATCATTGTAACTACTGATTTGATTATTGTCTCATCTTGCTATCCTGCTCAGTATTTAACAGTCAGGTAGGGAATTGTGTTGTGTGAATTGAGAACCTCTCATAGGCTCTGGTCAAATGCACGTACTAGCACTCCACTTTCAATACATGTCCAGTATGGTTGGAAATTGGAATATGTCCCACTTATAAAACACAACTGCAGACACCGCGTCATTTTTGGAGGAATCTGTGACACAAAGGTGTTACGGTAGCTAGTAAAAGAGCTTTTAGGAGCGGTCGGGGACTAACTGGAAATATTAACTTTAGCTAGCTAGGCAACTGTTGGCCGATTTGACTTATTTGTAGTTAGTTTGCTACAGCACTGTTTTTTGAGAGCAAACCTAACGCTGCCTCCAAAACTGACAGGGTGTAAACCACTACATCACGATGTTTGACGTCCCCACTTTCTTAGCGTGTACATGCCCAATACATCGGTTCATACTAGGTGGGATCAAGGTGCTAGTGTGGAATGTAAAATAATACTGTCTCTCTAAGGTGGTTGTGTTCAGATTAGCTGTCTATTTGGGACTGAGGCACCATATGATTACTTGTCTAATAGACTGCATTCAGGCGCATTGAGTCGATTGTTTCACACACTTGTGTATGACGTACTTGACTCCCATCTTCACTGTCAGCTGCCAAACCAGGTTGACACTTGATTGCCACATGCTTGAGAGTAGAGAGACCTAAATCAACAGTGACACGCTATTCCAGGTTCATAGGGTCTTTTCCTTCGATCCCGTTCAAGACCAAACCAGTTTGAAACATTATGATCCTGAATGCACCTGTTCTGTGTTATTTTCACCTTATTTCAACCAAAACCACTGCTTTCAGCTCAGTTTCAGAAGCACTGCTTTCAGCTCAGTTTCAGAAGCACTGCTTTCAGCTCTGAGTTTCAGGCCTCGGTCTGTCTCTCGTGATTATTCTACTGGTGATGCCCCCCAAGTTCAGACTTTTACTTGATGAGATTAAGCCTAGTGGAGGAAGATTAATTCCAAATCAACCCCTTGTCCTTAATCCTTAGCCACTCCTAGGAGAATTGTATAGATGGATATTTGGCAACATTGCCACCTAGCTAATCTGAAAATAAAATGAAGAGATCACCAGGGGTTGGAACCAAAAATATTTGACAATCGTTTCGTTGTGAACAGAACATTTTTTTGTTCGCTTCCACTTTTCCGACTGCAAAATAAAGTTCTGAACCGGTTCGAACCCCCAAAAAGTACTGGTTTATATTGTTCCTTTCCATTCCTTTTTAAACCTCCGAAATCAACTTTTAGATTTTTTTTTTTTACATTAAATAATTTCACCAATCAGTGTGGCTAGAGCAGCTTGCTGTGGAGTGGGCAAGCGACACTTGTTTAAGCCTAGACAGTGGATAGTGCATGGGTGTTATCGGCTGCCTAGGCTATAGTTGTTTACATGCACAACCAAGTGTAGGGCAAGAGATGCTACTGAAATTTAGCAGAGAAGTGCAGAGCGGAACCAGAATTAAAAACACATCTGACCTTTTTGTAGTTAGTACATTCAATGTTAAACGTGATAACTACTGTATCTGTAACTAGCATTGAAACAATCCATTCTTCTCTAATTATATATTTTTTTCTCTGAATCATCACGCTTGTAACGTCAGTAGGCTACATTAGCCTCGGAGGGGAGGGGAGGGAGGGGCACATTGCCTACACACTCACAGTGATGCCAATTTAGTGATTTTGTTATTAGAATGAGCAACTTTTCAGACTAACCTGGCAACTTTTTTTTCCAAACAGCACCTAGCAACAAATTTAGCTACTTTTAAAAATGTATTTGGAACTTTAAGCAATTTATGAAAAGTGACTCAAACACTAAAATACACACATGTTCCCTCTAAATGACACAAAAACATTTTTCTCTGTGTCACACTCAGTCACAACACACGTGCCTGGCTGCAAAAGTACATTGTGAGTGAGGTCAGCAGCAGGCGCTCAGCTCGTGCACAGGCAGCAGCAGGCGCTCAGCTCGTGCACAGGCAGCAGCAGGCGCTCAGCTCATGCACAGGCAGCAGCAGGCGCTCAGCTCGTGCACAGGCAGCAGCAGGCCTGCAGCAATTTCAACAAAATGCAAATCATTGTTGGCTGACTGCAGCTGCAGTAGTACGGGTTTGACAAGCCAAACCCAATGAATATAGTTGGTCACGAATGTTTGATCTTGAAAAGAACTATCAACATGTCTCAATAAGAATTGTACAGCCAGAAGAACAGAAAAGAGTGAGTCTGTACCTGAACAAATGTCAAATCATATTTTTTTGCTGGGATGGCCAGTCAATTTGATTAACGTTGTTGTGTATTCTACGTAATGACATCACAATGTCATTTACCAACTTTTAGCAACAAATCAACCTGCCTCCAGCAACTTACCCTGAAAATGAGTTGGCAACACTGTACACTCACACATACTGGCAAAGATTTTCAGCTGGCAGGCAGATATTTGTATAAGCTTCTGAGTAAGATAGTGAGGGCTTTGGCATAGGTGCGTTGTTTTTTTGCGGGACTGAAAAAAAAATGCCCGGCACTTAAAATGACATTATTAACCGACTCCCATGCTTTTAAAATAACGATTCTGTTCCGGAACAGCATAGATCACTTTCGTTCCCTTTTATGATTTTGACCCTCAAATAATGTCTGTATTTTCCATTTGTCTGTTCTGATCCCTGAACCGGTTCCAACCCTTGGTTTCCACATATCCAATCCTCTGAAATCTACCGGAGTACCTAGGGTGTAGGGACTAGGGCGTAGGGACTAGGGTCGATTTTGTAATTCAGCATGACTGGTTGTCATCCAGTATTGAGTCAGTTCTAGAGATCTGTAAAGCCTTCAGAAACAAGACTTATCCATGTTGTGATGCTAAGAGGGGGACACTAAAGCACACAATGCCCTTTAGTGGGTGAATTAGGAAATTACTGACAATGATGGAAATTCACATACCTCAATAGCCATGGTGGCTGCTCTGTTCTTAGCCTGTTTTTGGGAACATTAATGTTTACTCATCCTTATATCATGTTTGATTCACAGAATGTCTATACACAATAAAACCTCAATAAAACCATACTGGAATAATGTGGATCTATGAGGAAATAGATAACACAATGCTTTAAACCTTAATGTTGTCAATATAAATCAATACCTTATTGTATTTCCAAGACAACATAATGCTTTAGAGATCGGTTTTAAAGGGGTATATATATACACATATACAGTGCCTTGCGAAAGTATTCGGCCCCCTTGAACTTTGCGACCTTTTGTCACATTTCAGGCTTCAAACATAAAGATATAAAACTGTATTTTTTTGTGAAGAATCAACAACAAGTGGGACACAATCATGAAGTGGAACGACATTTATTGGATATTTCAAACTTTTTTAACAAATCAAAAACTGAAAAATTGGGCGTGCAAAATTATTCAGCCCCCTTAAGTTAATACTTTGTAGTGCCACATTTTGCTGCGATTACAGCTGTAAGTCGCTTGGGGTATGTCTATCAGTTTTGCACATCGAGAGACTGACATTTTTTCCCATTCCTCCTTGCAAAACAGCTCGAGCTCAGTGAGGTTGGATGGAGAGCATTTGTGAACACCAGTTTTCAGTTCTTTCCACAGATTCTCGATTGGATTCAGGTCTGGACTTTGACTTGGCCATTCTAACACCTGGATATGTGTATTTTTGAACCATACCATTGTAGATTTTGCTTTATGTTTTGGATCATTGTCTTGTTGGAAGACAAATCTCTGTCCCAGTCTCAGGTCTTTTGCAGACTCCATCAGGTTTTCTTCCAGAATGGCCCTGTATTTGGCTCCATCCATCTTCCAATCAATTTTAACAATCTTCCCTGTCCCTGCTGAAGAAAAGCAGGCCCAAACCATGATGCTGCCACCACCATGTTTGACAGTGGGGATGGTGTGTTCAGCTGTGTTGCTTTTACGCCAAACATAACGTTTTGCATTGTTGCCAAAAAGTTACATTTTGGTTTAATCTGACCAGAGCACCTTCTTCCACATGTTTGGTGTGTCTCCCAGGTGGCTTGTGGCAAACTTTAAACGACACTTTTTATGGATATCTTTAAGAAATGGCTTTCTTCTTGACACTCTTCCATAAAGGCCAGATTTGTGCAATATACGACTGATTGTTATGGACAGAGTCTCCCACCTCAGCTGTAGATCTCTGCAGTTCATCCAGAGTGATCATGGGCCTCTTGGCTGCATCTGATCAGTCTTCTCCTTGTATGAGCTGAAAGTTTAGAGGGACGGCCAGGTCTTGGTAGATTTGCAGTGGTCTGATACTCATTCCATTTCAATATTATCGCTTGCACAGTGCTCCTTGGGATATTTAAAGCTTGGGAATTCTTTTTGTATCCAAATCCGGCTTTAAACTTCTTCACAACAGTATCTCGGACCTGCCTGGTGTGTTCCTTGTTCTTCATGATGCTCTCTGCGCTTTTAACGGACCTCTGAGACTATCACAGTGCAGGTGCATTTATACGGAGACTTGATTACAAACAGGTGGATTGTATTTATCGTCATTAGTCATTTAGGTCAACATTGGATCATTCAGAGATCCTCACTGAACTTCTGGAGAGAGTTTGCTGCACTGAAAGTAAAGGGGCTGAATAATTTTGCACGCCCAATTTGTCAGTTTTTGATTTGTTAAAAAAGTTTGAAACATCCAATAAATGTCGTTCCACTTCATGATTGTGTCCCACTTGTTGTTGATTCTTCACAAAAAATACAGTTTCATATCTTTATGTTTGAAGCCTGAAATGTGGCAAAAGGTCGCAAAGTTCAAGGGGGCCGAATACTTTCGCAAGGCACTGTATATATATATCTATATCAATATCAATATCTCCTTGTATTTCCAAGACAACCCAATGCTTTAAACCTTATGTTCCAGTAGCAGATACCTCTTTGCATTTAGGTACGAGTACAGGTTTAGCTTTTGATTGAATTAACTTGACTTTTCTCTTGTTGGAGTTGTTTATTTTTTGTTTTTTTTTCTCTGCCCTTAGTGGCTGAAGGGGTTCTCACCCCTGCCCCCTCGCTTGTGTAAGTTGAGAACCCAAGCACTGATTGATTTTATTGATACAAAAGTTGTATTTTATGTGCATATCACTCATTATTATAGCCTCAATATAAACATAATGCCTTTTTTTTTTTTACCTCTGTGAATCTTGGATTTAAAAAAAAAAATATGTCTTGAATGTTTTACTTCATTTGAAAATAAACCTATTATGTTGGCATTAAACTCAATTGTGGGTTGGTTCTTTATAGTGAAGAACAGGTTTGTTACAGGTCTAGGTAAAGAGACTTAATGAAGCTGATCCTATTGGTTCATGTCTTATCAGGGGTATTAGTCAGATTCCATTGCAAAATGTTTTGAACAAGAGTTTCTATTGGACAAATTCAGGTAGGTCCCTCCCTGGGCTGGGTGGAATTTCTGCCATTTTGTGTACACCTATCCAATCCCTTTTCAGATCTAGGAGTAACTAGGGAGACGGTCTACCTTCCTATACAGTGTTAGCTAATGTTAGTTTAGCTACAGTGATGTAGTAGTGGAAAGAAAATGTTATTAAACAGAGAGCTGTAAGTAAAATAGGCTAATGCTTCGTATACTGTCAATGCATTTTTCTGCATAAGGTGGGTGGGTGTGAGACCCAGTGAGGATTTTACAGTGAGGCAACTATACAGAACCAATTTTTTTTTGCCAAGAGTGAGACTTTTTTATTATCAAACGTGAAGATATAGCCACCAACATGTAGAAGTATTTACAAAAAGAATAAACGGGATCAAATAGAGCTCTTCAAAACCAAATCTAGCAGCGTGCCAACCTTACACCATCTCTGTTCCACAAAACAGTGAGAGAACAGGCTTATAGTAATACCCATGAAGCAACTGACCAATGGGAAACCCTTTCACATATCTGGTCAGTTAACATTCAACGGACATGAAATACCATGCATGTCCAGATTGTACTCTTAAGCCTATACTAGCACACATATCAATAACTGTGCTTAACCCATGCTTAAGAGAATACATATGACTGGTGATAGGAACGTCCCCAGGGATAAGCCACTACTGCACCACCCTACCATTAACTATGCGCTCCAGCGCGCCACATTTGCCCGTCAATTCTCTGAACAGGAAATTAACAGAACCCTCTTCAATAAACAACGAAATACAAGGTAAACTAATAAACAAGGTAAACTAATCTACTTTCACGTTATAATTAGTAAACAGAATGAATTACCAGAAATAACCTATATTATTGGGAGACTCACAACGAAAGGTTCCGGCATCAAACCAATTGCCAGTGCTCCCAACTCAAACTCTTAACACACAATTCTCTTTTTCAGGTGATCAACAACAATCAAGAGGAAATCTCTAACCCACATTATCACGAAATACATGTGCTTCTATAGTAATAATAATAAAATGCCTTAGATGATGTGATGGAGGACATGAGGACAATCTTCATAGTGGGTAACATTTGTGAAAATAAGAAAGGTGATTTATCAACTCTAAACTATAATTTCCAAAACAATATCTTACCTTGGTCATATTGATGCAAATATGGTTGTAGTGTGATGCATTTCAAAACATTTCTTTCAAGCACACTGACCAGTGGCAATCTTGACATTTTAAAGTTGTTTTGGTTGGTGTTGGTACCTTTTACGCTTCGAAAACACACCGCCAGCGTCATTGCGTTTTGGTACACCAGAATTACATTCCTTTCCAATGAATGCCTTGCAGCATTGCGTTGCAGAGGCAGTTGTAGTGCATTCTGTGTGGTGCATACGTTGGATTTATTATGCATCAAACTGAATGTATAGACGGCTGGACAGAAATGGTAGCAGAAGGTGAGTGTTGAACTTTTGTTGCACACACATCCAGATGATGATGCATATTATTTTTGGCAGTTCTATGCGTTGCAGTTTTGTCGCTACAGCTGGCAGCAGAAGATGAACCATTGCTAAAGATGTGCTTGGCTTTCAGCAAGCACACCTAATAAAATGACATTGTCCATGTGAAAGCTTAATTGATGGTGAGAATCCTTTACCAAGTTCAGCTGGTTCAATAAGCTTGCCATGTTTTGGCTTTCAGGGAGGGCACAAGTATGAATATGTTAAACTTGTTACACAGGGTTTTTCTCTTTCTCCCTTCATATCAAATGGCAGGTGAAGATTAGCCTGACTACCCAACCCCATCGCTCTGGCCAAATGCAATGCCCACTAAAGTTTCTTATCCACGATAAGTCAGGATTTGTTCTTCACTCCAACAACTTTCTCAAATGCGAACACATTCAAACCGCTCTGATTGGTCCCAGAAACTGATGCGCTGGGCCAGAGCCACTTCGGTAAAGCGGTGTTTAGAGACTATCCAATCGCTGATGACTTGTTTTGTCCAACACCTTTCAGTTTGGAGAAAGGACTTCTAGGTAGCGGCCTTCACAGGTCCAAAACGTTGGACCTGTTCCGAATTGGACCGTTCCCATCGGGATGCGATATGCATAAATAAATAAAAATGTAATATAGAGACGTGTGAGGGAAGCCGCAGGACATATATTTTTAAGCTACTTTATTAACTGGAGCTGATAAAGCTTGAGGGAGTGCAGGTAGGAAGTGGTGATGCTCTAGCAGGGGCCGTGCTGTGTGTGTAGGCTATTGTGAGTGACACGGGGTGCAGGGAGGAAGTAAGGGAAGGAGAGACATCAACCAACCAAGCCAACTCACACAATAGTAGACTAATAGCTGCCGTAGCTCGGTCATTTATGACCTGTTGGCTCTTGGTCGTTGTAGCCTATCCTTCTCCTTTAACTTTTAATTCCATCTTTAACATCTTTCATTGATTAGTTCTCCTAACTTTTGCCACTTTGATGACTTAAGTTTGGCCAACAACAAGCTACATGTTCCACCAGGGCCGGATTAAGAAATCATAGGCCCTGGGGCTTCGTTTTTTGTATTTAATAGACTTCCCGGCACACCATCATTTTCTGTAAACAAATCAGTGCACCAAGATGCAATTTGATGGTAAATTTACTGTTGAAGAAGAAGGCCATCTATAATAAAGCACTAATGACATTTTCGATGTTGTGCAGGTTACAGTCGAGCAGAGCTGACTGGTCTTGAATTCAAACCAACAGTAGCCCAGGCCAATGAAGCCACATTATTATAGGTTACAGTCGAGCAGAGCTGACAAACTGAGATCAATCTGGTCTTGAATTCAAACCAACAGTAGTCCAGGCCAATGAAGCCACATTATTATAGGTTACAGTCGAGCAGAGCCCCCCCCCCCCCCCCCCCCCCCCTATTTATTGCCAGTCTACATAATTTACACGCCAGAAGACATTAGCTGAGTCTTTTTTTAATACCACACTAATGACTGTCTACTCTGACACTGACAAACTGAGATCAATCTGGTCTTGAATTCAAACCAACAGTAGCCCAGGCCAATGAAGCCACATTATTATAGGCTACAGTAGGCTACTAAATACAATTTCCAGTGGGACACTGACTCACCTAATGATGAATATGAAGCCATAGGCTACTACTCCTGGTGATGGCTGATGGGCTCTTTTTGGCAATGCCCTAACTCAGCATGAGCTACTAAAAATTGTGTGTGGTTGAGAAATTATTTTCTTCTATTGGTTCTACAGACTGATTAGTCTTCTGATTTTCAGCAGTAGGCATTTGCCTTCCAAACTGTATGTTTTTCCCGTGATTGCATTTTGAAATGCACAAGGCAAACAGAAAGCCTCAACCAACCATAGAAATATAATCCATAAATGGCAATTCCAATTCAAGTCAAGACTGGTAGCCATTGCTAGTTTATCCATTAGATTAAAACTCAAAATGTCAGGGTAAGAGGTTCCAAAACCTTTCTATGGATTATATGTCTATGGCCCACAATGCAACAAGCTGTATATTTGGCGTGCATGCTGCCCAAACTGCGACATTCCTGACTGTAGGCTACCGGTAACTGATCAAATAAAGGAAACACTTGGTAAATGAGGGATACGATATGTTATGGTGTGCAGGGTTTTCACAAGGATAGAAGAAAACAAAAACACACACACGCTCATGCGCTCCCGAGTGGAGCAGCGGCCTAAGGCACTGCATCTTCAGTGTAAGAGGCGTCACTATAGTCCCTGGGTCGAATCCAGGTTGAATCACATCCGGCAGTGATTAGGAGTCCCATAGGGTGGCGCACAATTGGCCCAGCGTCGGTACAGGTTTGGCCGGGGTAGGCCGTCATTGTAAATAAGAATTTGTTCTTAACTGACTTGCCTAGTTAAATAAAGGTTAAATTAAAAACACACACACACTGTTCTGCTGTTCCTGCACTAGAGGGCAATAGAGTGCTGTTGTTACATTCTCTCTCCCACTCTGAAGGACACAGTAGCCAAGCCAAAGTGATCACCCATAGACACTTCGTAGAGTGTTTCTATGGTCAGCTTCCATTTAATAGGTGAGCTGCTTTGTCTATTTCTGCAGTCCTCAACTGTGTCCCTGCTTGGTCTGAGGGCTGCTTGGTCTGAGGGCTGCTTGGTCTGAGGAGGGGAAAGGAGAGGAGAGGAGGGTAGCAGATTACTGCAGCCTCTCTCTAACCCCCTCTCTCTCTATCTCTCTCTCTCTCTCTCTCTCTCTAACCCCCTCTCTCTCTAACCCCCTCTCTCTCTCCTGCTCTATCTCTAACCCCCCCTCTCTCTCTCTCTCTCTCTCTCTCGCTCTATCTCTCTCTCTATATCTCTCTAACCCCCCTCTCTCGCTCTCTCTCTCTCGCTCTCTTTCTCTCTCTCGCTCTATCTCTCTCTATATCTCTCTAACCCCCCCTCTCTCGCTCTATCTCTCTCTCGCTCTCTCTCTCTCTCTCTAACCCCCTCTCTCTCTATCTCTATCTCTCTCTCTCACTCTCTCTCTAACCCCCTCTCTCTCTCTCTCTCGTTCTATCTCTATCTCTCGCTTTCATAACACTATCCCTCAGTCCTAAGCAGCATGTTGCCCTTTGTAGTTATGGCTACAGGCTGTATGTTTTAACCTTTCCAGTGAGGTACCGGGAGCCCGCTCACAGGGAATACAAGATAAATTGCATTTATCAGTGACTCTACCTCACGCGCGTAGCTACATCTGGCAGCACACTAGCCTCTTATTTTTAGAAGTCCACCTTGAATAATATATGCGTCATTAGTCTCCACTTTGAATAATCATAATAATCATATTCAAGAGTGTGTTCCCAGTCCATGTTTCCTCTTTCATCCGAACATAAAGGTTGTTAAGGAGTCATTTGATGGACAATTTCGACATAAAAACCCAGGCTCCGAAAGGAAAGAAACTAATTTGTGCTAGATTCCATGTTGAAAGAAGGATGAAAGAGGCAGACTAAAAGAGGAGAGAAAGGCAAGGTTCTACATCTTCTCTTCATTTGGATCCCTCTGAGTAAAGGGAAATTACTTTAAAGCAGAGGACAGGATGAAAGAGTGGAGCTTCGACTAGGCCTAATGCATTCCTCTAACGCTGGGATGGATAGAATAGTGTGTGAGTGAATCACAAAGGAGGGAGAATAAAAAATTAAAAAAATGGGGGCTGGTATTGGCTAATAAAGATTCCAATGCAACCTCTTGCATCTTGTAACCCCCCCGGTTCGATTCCAGGCTGTAACAGAACCGGCTGTGATTGAGAGTCCCATAGGGTGGTGCACAATTGGCCCAGTGTCGTCTGGGTTAGGCCAGAGTAGGCCGTCATTGTAAATAAGAATTTGTTATTAAAATATAATACTTTAGCAGACACTTTTAATGCATAGTCAAATTTTTACATTTTAGTTGATGTGACCCCAGCGGGAATCCAACCCAAACGTGTGCATGTGCCTCTCTCTTCCCAACTGAGCCATCAGGCAGTAGCAGTGCACTGATAACTTTGTTATTTGAAAGTAAGTTTTTTAATTTAATTTAAATAAAATCAGTTATTGAGGATCAGGCTTCTGTGGGATAGATATTTAGGCAGAGTGTGGGGGGGATCAGGTATCTGTGGTATAGATATTTAGGCAGAGTGTGGGGGGTCAGGCTTATGTGGTATAGATATTTAGGCAGAGTGTGTGGGGGGGGGGGGGTGGACAGGCTTCTGTGGTATAGATATTTAGGCAGAGTGTGGGGGATCAGGCTTCTCTGTATAGATATTTAGGCAGAGTGTGGGGGGGATGAACAGGCTTCTGTGGTATAGATATTTAGGCAGAGTGTGGGGGGGGGGGGGGATCAGGCTTCTCTGGTATAGATATTTAGGCAGAGTGAGGGAGGGTCAGGCTTCTCTGGTATAGATATTTAGGCAGAGTGTGTGTGGGGGGGGGGGGGTCAGGCTTCTCTGGTATAGATATTTAGGCAGAGTGAGGGAGGGTCAGGCTTCTCTGGTATAGATATTTAGGCAGAGTGTGTGTGGGGGGGGGGGGTCAGGCTTCTCTGGTATAGATATTTAGGCAGAGTGTGGGGGGGATTAAGCTTCTCTGGTATAGATATTTAGGCAGAGTGTGGGGGATCAGGCTTCTCTGGTATAGACATTTAGGCAGAGTGTGGGGGATCAGGCTTCTCCGGTATAGACATTTAGGCAGAGTGTGTGTAGGGGGGGATCAGGCTTCTGTGGCATAGCTATTTAGGCAGAGTGTGTGAGGGGGGAGGGATCAGGCTTCTGTGGTATAGATATTTAGGCAGAGTGTGTGGGGGGGAGGGATCAGGCTTCTGTGGTATAGATATTTAGGCAGAGTGTGTGGGGGGGGGAGGGATCAGGCTTCTGTGGAATAGATATTTAGGCAGAGTGTGTGGGGGGGAGGGATCAGGCTTCTGTGGAATAGATATTTAGGCAGAGTGTGTGTGTGGGGGGGGGGATCAGGCTTCTGTGGTATAGATATTTAGGCAGAGTGTGTGGGGGGGAGGGATCAGGCTTCTGTGGTATAGATATTTAGGCAGAGTGTGTGGGGGGGAGGGATCAGGCTTCTGTGGTATAGATATTTAGGCAGAGTGTGTGGGGGGGGGGAGGGATCAGGCTTCTGTGGAATAGATATTTAGGCAGAGTGTGTGGGGGGGAGGGATCAGGCTTCTGTGGAATAGATATTTAGGCAGAGTGTGTGTGTGGGGGGGGGGATCAGGCTTCTGTGGTATAGATATTTAGGCAGAGTGTGTGGGGGGGAGGGATCAGGCTTCTGTGGTATAGAAATTTAGGCAGAGCGTGGGGGGGATCAGGTATCTGTGGTATAGGTATTTAGGCAGAGCGTGGGGGGGATCAGGTATCTGTGGTATAGGTATTTAGGCAGAGCGTGGGGGGATCAGGTATCTGTGGTATAGGTATTTAGGCAGAGCGTGGGGGGGATCAGGTATCTGTGGTATAGGTATTTAGGCAGAGCGTGGGGGGGATCAGGTATCTGTGGTATAGATATTTAGGCAGAGTGTGTGGGGGGGATCAGGTATCTGTGGTATAGATATTTAGGCAGAGCGTGGGGGGGATCAGGTATCTGTGGTATAGATATTTAGGCAGAGTGTGTGGGGGGGGGAGGGATCAGGCTTCTGTGGAATAGATATTTAGGCAGAGTGTGTGGGGGGGATCAGTTATCTGTGGTATAGATATTTAGGCAGAGCGTGGGGGGGATCAGGTATCTGTGGTATAGGTATTTAGGCAGAGCGTGGGGGGGATCAGGTATCTGTGGTATAGGTATTTAGGCAGAGTGTGTGTGGGGATCAGGCTTCTGTGGAATAGGACAGATGGCGGACAGATGGCGCCGACAGAGATGGTTGCCTCGCCTCGGGTTCTTAGGAAACTATGCAGTATTTTGTTTTTTTAATATATTATTTCTTCCACTGTTACTGCAGGAAATCATTGGATATAAGAGCAATGTCAACTTATCAACATTACGACCAGGAATACGACTGGTCTGTTTGGACCACCACCCAGGACAATGGATTGGATCACAGTAGGCGACCCAAAACAACGGCGCTGCAGAAGGGGCAGACGGAGCGGTCTTCTGGTCAGGCACCGTAGTTCGGGCACATTGCTCACCGCTCTCCACATACTACTCGCCAATGTCCAGTCTCTTGACAATAAGGTAGACGAAATTCGAGCAAGGGTTGCCTTCCAGAGAGACATCAGAGATTGAACATTCTCTGTTTCATAGAAACATAGCTCCCTCGGGATACATTATCAGAGTTGGTACAGCCACCTGGTTTCTTCACGCATCGCGCCAACAGAAACAAACATCTCTCTGGTAAGAAGAAGGGCAGGGGTGTATGCCTTATGATTAACGAGTTGTGGTGTGATCATAACAACATACAGGAACTCAAGTCCTTTTGTTCACCTGACCTAGAATTCCTTACAATCAAATGTCGACCGCATTATCTACCAAGAGAATTCTCTTTCGATTATAATCACAGCCATGTATATCCCCTCCAAGCAGACATCTCAACGGCCATGAAAGGACTTCATTGGACTCTATGTAAATTGGAAACCACATATCCTGAAGCTGCATTTATTGTAGCTGGGGATTTTAACAAAACTAATCTGAAAACAAGGCTCCCTAAATTGTGTCAGTATATCGAATGCGCGACCCGGGTAGGCAAAATCCTGGATCATTGTTACTCTAACTTCCACGACGCATACAAAGCCCTCCTTTAGGAAAATGACAATCACACTGCACACTGCCCTAACCCATCTGGAGAAGAGGAATACCGATGTAAGAATGCTGTTCATTGATTACAGCTCAGCATTTAACACCATAGTACCCTCCAAACTCGTCATTAATCTCGAGACCCTGGGTCTCGACCCCGCCCTGTGCAACTGGGTCCTGGACTTTCTGAAGGGCTACCCCCAGGTGGTGAGGGTAGGAAACAACATCTCCACCCCGCTGATCGTCAACACTGGGGGCCCACAAGGGTGCATTCTCAGCCCTCTCCTGTACTCCCTGTTCACCCATGACTGCGTGGCCATGCACGCCTCCAACTCAATCATCAAGTTTGCAGGCGACACTACAGTGGTAGGCTTGATTACCAACAACCACGAGACGGCCTACAAGAAGGAGGTGAGGGCCCTCGGAGTGTGGTGCCAGGAAAATAATCTCACACTCAACGTCATCAAAACAAAGGAGATAATCGTGGACTTCAGGAAACAGCAGAGAGAGCACCCCCCTATCCACATCGACAGGACAGTAGTGGAGAAGGTGGAAAGTTTTAAGTTCCTAGGCGTACACATCACGGACAAACTGACACAGACAGCGTCGTGAAAAATCTGCAACAGCGCCTCTTCAACCTCAGGAGGCTGAAGAAATTTGGCTTGTCACTAAAAACACTCACAAACTTTTACAGATGCACAATCGAGAGCATCCTGTTGGGCTGTGTCACCGCCTGGTACAGCAACTGCTCCGCCCACAGCTGTAAGGCTCTCCAGAGGGTAGTGCGGTCTGCACAACGCATCACCGTGGGCAAACTACCTGCCCTCCAGGACACCTACACCACCCGATGTCACAGGAAGGCCAAAAAGATAATCAAGGACAACAACCACCTGAGCCACTGCCTGTTCACCCCGCTATCATCCAGAAGGCGAGGTCAGTACAGGTGCATCAAAGCTGGGACCGAGAGACTGAAAAAAAGCTTCTATTTCAAGGCCATCAGACTGTTAAACAGCCATCACTAATATTGAGTGGCTGCTGCCAACATACAGACTCAAATCTCTAGCCACTTTGATAATAAAAAATTGGATATAATAAATGTATCACTAGTCACTTTAAACAATGCCACTTTAGATACTATTTACATACCCTACATTACTCATCTCATATGTACAGTGCCTTGCGAAAGTATTCGGCCCCCTTGAACTTTGCGACCTTTTACCACATTTCAGGCTTCAAACATAAAGATATAAAACTGTATTTTTTTGTGAAGAATCAACAACAAGTGGGACACAATCATGAAGCGGAACGACATTTATTGGATATTTCAAACTTTTTTAACAAATCAAAAACTGAAAAATTGGGCGTGCAAAATTATTCAGCCCCCTTAAGTTAATACTTTGTAGCGCCCCCTTTTGCTGCGATTACAGCTGTAAGTCGCTTGGGGTATGTCTCTATCAGTTTTGCACATCGAGAGACTGAAATTTTTTCCCATTCCTCCTTGCAAAACAGCTCGAGCTCAGTGAGGTTGGATGGAGAGCATTTGTGAACAGCAGTTTTCAGTTCTTTCCACAGATTCTCGATTGGATTCAGGTCTGGACTTTGACTTGGCCATTCTAACACCTGGATATGTTTATTTTTGAAGCATTCCATTGTAGATTTTGCTTTATGTTTTGGATCATTGTCTTGTTGGAAGACAAATCTCTGTCCCAGTCTCAGGTCTTTTGCAGACTCCATCAGGTTTTCTTCCAGAATGGTCCTGTATTTGGCTCCATCCATCTTCCCATCAATTTTAACCATCTTCCCTGTCCCTGCTGAAGAAAAGCAGGCCCAAATCATGATGCTGCCACCACCATGTTTGACAGTGGGGATGGTGTGTTCAGGGTGATGGGCTGTGTTGCTTTTACGCCAAACATAACGTTTTGCATTGTTGCCAAAAAGTTCAATTTTGGTTTCATCTGACCAGAGCACCTTCTTCCACATGTTTGGTGTGTCTCCCAGGTGGCTTGTGGCAAACTTTAAACGACACTTTTTATGGATATCTTTAAGAAATGGCTTTCTTCTTGCCACTCTTCCATAAAGGCCAGATTTGTGCAATATACGACTGATTGTTGTCCTATGGACAGAGTCTCCCACCTCAGCTGTAGATGTCTGCAGTTCATCCAGAGTGATCATGGGTCTCTTGGCTGCATCTCTGATCAGTCTTCTCCTTGTATGAGCTGAAAGTTTAGAGGGACGGCCAGGTCTTGGTAGATTTGCAGTGGTCTGATACTCCTTCCATTTCAATATTATCGCTTGCACAGTGCTCCTTGGGATGTTTAAAGCTTGGGAAATCTTTTTATATCCAAATCCGGCTTTAAACTTCTTCACAACAGTATCTGGATAGTAGGTGGATTGTATTTATCATCATTAGTCATTTAGGTCAACATTGGATCATTCAGAGATCCTCACTGAACTTCTGGAGAGAGTTTGCTGCACTGAAAGTAAAGGGGCTGAATAATTTTGCACGCCCAATTTTTCAGTTTTTGATTTGTTAAAAAAGTTTGAAATATCCAATAAATGTCGTTCCACTTCATGATTGTGTCCCACTTGTTGTTGATTCTTCACAAAAAAATACAGTTTTATATCTTTATGTTTGAAGCCTGAAATGTGGCAAAAGGTCGCAAAGTTCAAGGGGGCCGAATACTTTCGCAAGGCACTGTATATACTGTACACTATACCATCTACTGCATCTTGCCTATGCCGTTCGGCCAGCACTCATTCATATATTTATATGTACATATTCTTATTCATTCCTTTATACTTGTGTGTATGAGGTAGTTGTTGTGAAATTGTTAGATTATTTGTTAGATATTACTGCCCGGTCGGAACTAGAAGCACTCGCATTAACATCTGCTAACCATGTGTATGTGACCAATAAAATTTGATTTGATTTGATATTTAGGCAGAGTGTGTGGGGGGGGGGGGGATCAGGCTTCTGTGGTATAGATATTTAGGCAGAGTGTGGGGGAGGGGTGGATCAGGCTTCTGTGGTATAGACATTTAGGCAGAGTGTGGGAGGGTCAGGCTTCTGTGGTATAGATATTTAGGCAGAGTGTGGGGGAGGGGTAGATCAGGCTTCTGTGGTATAGACATTTAGGCAGAGTGTGGGAGGGTCAGGCTTCTGTGGTATAGACATTTAGGCAGAGTGTGGGAGGGTCAGGCTTCTGTGGTATAGACATTTAGGCAGAGTGTGGGAGGGTCAGGCTTCTGTGGTATAGATATTTAGGCAGAGTGTGGGGGAGGGGTAGATCAGGCTTCTGTGGTATAGACCTTTTGGCAGAGTGTGGGAGGATCAGGCTTCTGTGGTATAGACATTTAGGCAGAGTGTGGGAGGGTCAGGCTTCTGTGGTATAGACATTTAGGCAGAGTGTGGGAGGGTCAGGCTTCTGTGGTATAGACATTTAGGCAGAGTGTGGGAGGGTCAGGCTTCTGTGGTATAGATATTTAGGCAGAGTGTGGGGGAGGGGTGGATCAGGCTTCTGTGGTATAGACATTTAGGCAGAGTGTGGGGGAGGGGTAGATCAGGCTTCTGTGGTATAGACATTTAGGCAGAGTGTGGGAGGGTCAGGCTTCTGTGGTATAGATATTTAGGGTTAGGGTTAGGGGTTAGGGTTAGGGGTTAGGGTTAGGGTTAGGGGTTAGGGTTAAGGGTTAGGGTTAGGGTTAGGGTTAGGGTTAGGGTTAGGGTTAGGGTTAGGGGTCTCTATTGGGTGCACACGTTTGCGAGTCTAATAAAGACATCATTTTACAATCTTTTAACATTTAACAGTAAAAATGTATTACCCTTAAATGTGGCATGAACACAACCAGTCATGATGCTTCATCTGATTGTCAAACAAATCACTTCAAAAAGTAGGCTACCTGTGCATGTTCGTCCACTCCAAAATAATCCAAACACCATTTGGTGAATGGAAATAAACATCTGTTTATAAAACACAAACAGTGTGCCTAATGACATTCAGCGATCGCCATTGATTAGGCCTACATTGATTAGGCCTAGATCGATTAGGCCTACATTAATTGATGCGCCTTGCTGACAAATTCATATTTTTTGTAGCCTGAAATGTCGGGACTCCTGAAATGTCGGGACTCCTGAAATGTGTCTGAAACTGTCCCGGGAAAAACAGGATGGTCACCAACACACAGGTCAATTTACTTGACTAAGCTACGATGTTTAGGCCTGCTACCATCAACATCAAATAGGCCTACCGGTAGCCAGTGATGTAGTGTTAACAACTGATGGCCAGCAGCAGTGAAATAAGTTACGCTCGCTATACTTTCAATGCATTTTTCTGAAAAAGGTGGGTTAACTGTATTTAGTTAGCGTTTATCCTCCGCTAGGCCTACTCCAACGCCGGTCATTTTACAAACATGAACACACACAGAACAGGTAGCCTACATTCAATACCATACACAAGTTGAATCAAAACATGTTTACACCCTAGTTCACGAGTTGAATCAAAACATGTTTACCCCCTAGTTCACGAGTTGAATCAAAACATGTTTACACCCTAGTTCATGAGTTGAATCAAAACATGTTTACACCCTAGTTCATGAGTTGAATCAAAACATGTTTACACCCTAGTTCATGAGTTGAATCAAAACATGTTTACACCCTAGTTCATGAGTTGAATCAAAACATGTTTACACCCTAGTTCATGAGTTGAATCAAAACATGTTTACCCCCTAGTTCACGAGTTGAATCAAAACATGTTTACACCCTAGTTCATGAGTTGAATCAAAACATGTTTACACCCTAGTTCATGAGTTGAATCAAAACATGTTTACACCCTAGTTCATGAGTTGAATCAAAACATGTTTACACCCTAGTTCATGAGTTGAATCAAAACATGTTTATACCCTAGTTCATGAGTTGAATCAAAACATGTTTACCCCCTAGTTCATGAGTTGAATCAAAACATGTTTACACCCTAGTTCATGAGTTGAATCAAAATATGTTTACACCCTAGTTCATGAGTTGAATCAAAACATGTTTACACCCTAGTTCATGAGTTGAATCAAAACATGTTTACACCCTAGTTCATGAGTTGAATCAAAACATGTTTACACCCTAGTTCATGAGTTGAATCAAAACATGTTTACACCATAGTTCATGAGTTGAATCAAAACATGTTTACACCCTAGTTCATGAGTTGAATCAAAACATGTTTACACCCTAGTTCATGAGTTGAATCAAAACATGTTTACACCCTAGTTCATGAGTTGAATCAAAACATGTTTAAACCCTAGTTCATGAGTTGAATCAAAACATGTTTACACCCTAGTTCATGAGTTGAATGCTTTGTCTTCACAGATCGTGTGACATAAAACACTACCTTTCTTTCATTACATGAATTACATTCATGACAGTGTTAATTCTTAATCATTTTACAATTGAATTAGAAAAATGTAATTTACTGCAGTAGACTAAATCAGGGTCACTCAGTGTTTCGTGGTAGTATTAAACAAATCTACTTTGAAACACATGGTTGTGGGCTTAGAAAAAGAAGACACCTGTACCATGTCAGATATAGAGTTGACATGTATTACATTTTGAGTTTGCATCCCAATAATACACTTTATATACGTCACAGAAGACAAATAACAAAACCAGTTGACATAGAAACACAGGATATTCTTCGTTTTATTTATTTTTCATGTTTATTAATAATGAAATAATGAAAAATATGAATAACATTCCACAAATAAGCCCACTAGAGGGTGACTTGATAATTTGACTGCAGGAAAGGCCTACACCCTGAATGATTCCTAGATTTTGGAGATCTCAGATAATGCAATGTAACTACTGTATGCCTACGTAACAGGTCATTATGTTTCTCCGTGAAAACAGTTCTCATGGGCACACAAATACAAAAGAGTGTAGGCCTATGCCATTACAAAATCAAATGCTTTTAACTGAAAGATTCAACTATTCTCATTAATATTGGATGGGATGGTCTAGCTTTAGACACCAATACGTACCTACTTGTCAGGATCCTACCCATATAATAATATATGTAATTTAGCTGCCGCTTTTATCCTAAGAGACTTATAGTCATAAGCGTATCATTATTTTACATATGAGTGGTCCCGGGAATTGAACCCACGCTCCTGGTATTGCAAGTGCCGTGCTCTACCAACTGATCTACACTGGCATCGTATGTCAGTCTGACTGTCTAAGGAGTGACTGTGGACTGTCCATTCACCCTAATCACTGTTTGTTCGGATGACTCACTTCCTGTTCCCTCCATAGACATGAATGGTTCCAGATGGGTCCTAGTCTATTCTATGCGATCATCAGAGAGAATCGGCGAACTCAGCTGTGTGAGAGACACGAAGCATTGTGGATCATCGATCATTCGTGGTTGACTGTATAGGGAATAGAAGGCTGCTATTTCTGATGTAATGTTGCTTTCCCTAAATTGCAGTAGTAGTTGAGAAATGAGGCAAAATAAATCCCCAAGAAAAGTTGAACCAGGTATTCTGCGTAGTCTTATGCTCATAGTGTTGAGTGTGCAGGGCTCTAAACTAACATTATTAAATGGTCACACTTTAGTTTGGTCAGAAGTACCCACTGATTTTCACCCCCCCCCCCCCCCCCCCACCCACCCCACCAACAACCTCTTTCTGAATGACCAAAACAATCTAAGACAGCATCCCACCAATCAGAATACAGAACCGCATGCCGTGGTGGTACGATAAGCAGATGAAACCAATCACGTCATGACAAAGTGGGATCAATTGAACGTGTAACAACATTATGATATAATCAGTGGGAGACCTACCCACTGCACTCCCTGGTTGACTTCTTGACCTCTGGGTGTAGGTCAGACTTATCAGACTGATGTAAAACAGTACTCCATCAGTTTCAATTGATCAACACAATAAGACACCACTCCTCAGTCAAATATATGTCAGGTATGTATTGATTCAATTTGGAGTTAGCACTTTTGAGACAATTCCATTGGTTCAAGGAGCACAGCTAATTTGAGCACAACATTTTTTTGTACATATGGACAATTTCTGGGATCTTTTATTTCAGCTCATGAAACAAAAAGAGTTGCTCATAAAGTTTGACCATGCAGCGTTTCGCATTGACCACCTGCTTAACTTAGCCAGTCAAAATAAACAACTAAATCCAGATTCCTAGAAACAAAACGTTCACATTATCTACTAGCCCCTTCCCCTGGCTGTCAAGGAAACAGGCAGACATATCTAACAAGCTGGTGTCAGATGCAAGATGGAGTTGTCAAGGTGGCTGGCGCACATGACATTTTTTTCACATAAAACACACACTCAATGAAAACATTGCCAATGAAGGACTCCATTGGGGCAATGTGGAGAAGCGCTAGTAGCTAACGTGAATCATTTAGCAAGATGTGTTCTCCCACTCTGCAGCTGTCATATACCACAACACATCTGCCACGGAGAGAATGGAGCAGAGCGGCACTGAGAGAGAAACCCAATGAAAATGCTTCATGACACAAATATCATTTTTAGTTGCATTTTTTTATTCCTACCTGAGGGAAGTTGGGGGCTTAATCCTTCCCATGAGCATGTGTGGGAAACATGTTAAGCCCCACGCAGGAACAGTGAATACTGAGAGGACACACACACACAAGGGCAGACACAAACACGTGTGTTCCCATCTCTGCTGTCTGCCCAGACACATGCTACTGTTGAGAAAACCCCTAATGTTGTCCCCATGCTATCTCTGCCCAGACACATGCTACTGCTGAGAAAACCCCTAATGTTGTCCCCATGCTATCTCTACCCAGACACATGCTACTGCTGAGAAAACCCTTAATGTTGTCCCCATGCTATCTCTACCCAGACACATGCTACTGCTGAGAAAACCCCTAATGTTGTCCCCATGCTATCTCTACCCAGACACATGCTACTGCTGAGAAAACCCCTAATGTTGTCCCCATGCTATCTCTACCCAGACACATGCTACTGTTGAGAAAACCCCCAATGTTGTCCCCATGCTATCTCTGCCCAGACACATGCTACTGCTGAGAAAACCCCTAATGTTGTCCCCATGCTATCTCTACCCAGACACATGCTACTGTTGAGAAAATCCCTAATGTTGTCCCCATGCTATCTCTGCCCAGACACATGCTACTGTTGAGAAAACCCCCAATGTTGTCCCCATGCTATCTCTGCCCAGACACATGCTACTGCTGAGAAAACCCCTAATGTTGTCCCCATGCTATCTCTACCCAGACACATGCTACTGTTGAGAAAATCCCTAATGTTGTCCCCATGCTATCTCTGCCCAGACACATCTTACTGTTGAGAAAACCCCTAATGTTGTCCCCATGCTATCTCTACCTAGACACAGAGAGAAAACCCCTAATGCGTACCAAATCATCACATTTAAACCAACAACGCTTGCCTTGCTCAGCTAGCTGGTGCAGTGATTCCCCTTGTTATTGCATTTCCCCAGAATTTCATTTTGAAAATGCTGAATGCAGGAAAAGCATGTTTGCAGAGGTGTACAAAATAATAATATATAAAATGACTGAGAAAGGTGTTGTCATGCATGCATTAGTTTGACACTGACTTGGAAATCTATCTCAATCTTTCCAGTCTATCCCAATCGATCTTAATCTATCCTAATCTATCCCAGTGAGGTATTCAAGGTCACTATATGCTTATCAGGGGTTGGAACATATTGGAGCTGCGTCACTTGTGTCCTTCCAACCTTCCAAGACACATCAAAAGACATTTGAGGCCATTTGTCCTGGTTTTTAGAATTATATATATCCCTGGACTCTGAGTACTCACGGTGCCATAGCTAAATGGAGAAATGGCAGTGTTTTTCTTTGACCTTTTCATTTTCTCCTGGGCCACGGATGGTTGGTAGCCTAAGCAATTGGAACAAACATTATGAAACAAAAGACGTTTACGGCACTTGAACTTCTCCGACACCAACATATCATTCTCCTTCCTGTTTGTGTGTAACATCCAAGACCTTGTACAAGGAGGATACTTTCCCAATAGAAGCCATACACCATGGAGAAGCCATAATGTGATGGAAATAGGTGTGACAGACTAACTCCCTCCCTACTGAATGCACTGGCACATTCCCTGACCTTCCCTGTCACTGTGGAGGGCAGAGCGGGTGGTTTCGCTCCTGTTGTTGTGCCTTGGAAAACGCTATTAATCATTACTTTCAGAATGTACGCTGTCAGAAAAATCCTGAACCTCTCCCCATTTGCGCGAGAAGTAACAGCCTTCAAGAAGGGCACTTGTCAGATTACACTTACCTCTGTGGCTGCACGGACAGTCAGACGAAAGGACAGACAAGCAGAAAGGCAGACAGACAGATGTAAAGACAGGCAGAGATGTAAACACACAGACAGACAGACAATTTTCCCTAGAACTTCACCGCCTCACGCTAAATATCCTCATATATACTACCTGATTTCCCTTCACCCGATTCCAGACATTTTTTCTCAGTCCTCTCAGACAGTCATAATATGTGACATCCATAGGGGTGATGGTAGAACACTTAGATAAAACAGTAATCCCGTTGGTTGTAAAAAGAAAAGTTTAAAAAATGGTTGGATATCTGTAAATGGATGATCGTCCTTCTGGCTGATACATTGCCATCAAAGAACTGAAAATATCAAAAAGTGAAATTCACTCTAATATTCTAGGATTTCCTTTTCTCTTTTGCTAATTGTCCTAGGCAACATCCTGGGTGGATTGTGAAACACCTGTGGGCTCAGTGACCGCTGAGTGGATATGACACAATGACAGTGCTTTCTGTCAGATGTATTTAAGGCCCCCGTAACCAAAACCATCATAGTTGTTATCCTGTCCTGTCTCCACCACCCATTGGGCTCTGTTTATTTTCATTGTATTTGGGCCATCTTTCAGGTAAGATGAGGATGATGAAGCCTATTGTAATGTGTAATGTAATATTAGATATGATAATACCATTTTTCCTTTTCTATCAAAACTATTGCTGGTGTAAAAGAATGACACCCACATAATAAGTAGGAAAACTTAACCAATGAGCTGAATAGACTAAACACAGAATGAGTTTACCTGTATGCTTAAAGGGACAGTTCAGTTCACTCACCTTTTTTGGGATCTCCAAACATTCTTTAGACGTCGATTTTGTCTTGTCTCATTAGCGACTCAGTGAGACTAGGAAACTTATTGTCTCGTCTCATTAGCGACTCAGTGAGACCAGGAAACTTTTAGTCTTGTCTCATTAGCGACTCAGTGAGACCAGGAAACTTCTTGTCTCGTCTCATTAGCGACTCAGTGAGACCAGGAAACTTCTTGTCTCGTCTCAGTAGCGACTCAGTGAGACCAGGAAACTTCTTGTCTCGTCTCATTAGCGACTCAGTGAGACCAGGAAACTTCTTGTCTCGTCTCATTAGCGACTCAGTGAGACCAGGAAACTTCTTGTGGGTAGTGCTCCCGAGTGGCGCAGTGGTCTAAGGCACTGCATCTCAGTGCTAGAGGCGTCACTACAGACACTGGTTTGATCCCGGGCTGTATCACAACCGGCTGTGATTGGGAGTCCCATAGGGAGGAGAACAATTGGCCCAGCGTCATCCAGGTATTGGGAGGGTTTGGCCGGGTTAGGCCGTCATTGTAAAATAAGAATATGTTCTTAACTGACTTTCCTAGTTAAATAAAGGTTCAATTAAAATAAACCTGGGGCCCCCAGATATCACAAGAACACGCCATAAACCATAGCAAAATGTTTAGAATTACAGGAAATTAGCTTTAAAACTGCAACATTTTCTCAGCCTCATGGCAATATGTGTAGAATAGCATGAGATTAGCTATGAAACTGCAAAACATTCTCTCTGCCCCATGGCAAAATGTCTAGAAATGCAGAAAATTAGTTTTAAAACAGCAACATTTTCACTCAGCCTCATGACAAAATGTGTTGAATTGCAAGAATTTAGGCTTTCTACCCCCACAACAACAACAAAAATCCAGCCAGAGGGGAGGTATGTATGTGCTTATTTGGCAGCACCTATGACAGAAAAATTACACATTTACCTCATTTGTTGGATATTTGAGCATTCCATAGACAAGATGTGGTGTGTGTCACCGAGATAGAGAGAGCCTGGAGGAACAGAACAAAGGCCTCAGTACTCCTAATAATCCTGGCATCTGGGAAACTAAGACAAGGTGGGGTTAAAAACAACACCAGAGGCAGATGACCAGGAGATGAACCCAGAGTGGATTATGATGCCCCTTGGTCTGCATGGGAGGGGTGGAACCAGCCATGATTAAGCATTTTTAGGTATACTATATAAGGGCGGAAGGTGGTTAGAGCGTTGGGCGTTGAGCCAGTAACCCGAAGGTTGCGGGATCGAATCCCTGAACTGACAAGGTAAAAAATCTGAGCAAGGCAGTTATGTGGATGTTGATTAAGGCAGCCCCCTGCACCTCCTCTGATTCAGAGGAGTTGGGTTAAATGTGGAAGACACATTTCAATTGGACAACTGATTATGTATCCCCTTTTCCTTATAAAAACAACGCTGCATTTCTGTAAATGTTAAGCTCTCAGCAACACACACTTCAGAGTGTGCCGGTCGACGGCTTAATTATTGCAATGATTAATCTATGTTAAATAAAGATGATTGCTTGAATAATTGTCTAAGTCTCACTCAGTATTGAAATTTCCACGACACACCTAACTTGAAGGTTACCTACCTAAGAGCTTCATAACATATTCAGAGCTCATACACGTTGCATCCAAAGCAGTGCATATGCTATAAAACACATCAAACAACTGCAATACATGACAAACAGTATAAACAGTTGTGGACATATGACATTTGAATGTACTGTTTGTGAATGCAGTATGTTCGGGTTTTGAATATGTTATGTGTTATAGGTCCTTATATAAGTATCAGGTACCCTAATATAGGAGGTACCCGATAACTAACTGACCCATGATGTTTTTCCCAACCGGTGGCGATCCACTGTAAGGCTGGTGTGGGCAGAACAGGCACCTTCCTGGCCTGTTACCTGGACCTGAAGAGGCCTCAGTGGGGACGAAGCCATGGCCCTGCGCTGACACACCAGGGAGGGCTCTGTGGAGACCCATGGACAGGAAAGCTTTATCAAGGAGTTCTATACGCACGCTCGCACTTGCACTCGCACACACACACACACTCGCACACACACACACACACTCGCACACACACACACACACACACACACACACACACACACACACACACACACACACACACACACACACACACACACACACACACACACACACACACACACACACAGTGTGGGACCCATGGACAGGAAAGCTTTATCAAATAGTTCTATAGTTAGTATAGTTCACACACACAGACATGTTCTTGTTATTCATGCATCAGAATGACTTAATTGTGTGGACTTAGTTGAACATCAGACAATGTGTAGATTTTATCTTGCACGGACGTCCACACACACACACACACACACACACACACACACACACACACACACACACACACACACACACACACACACACACACACACACACACTCGCACACACATACACACACACACACACACACTCGCACACACATACACACACATACACACACACTCGCACACACATACACACACATACACACACACTCGCACACACACACACAGCAACAATAAAGGTTAAACAGTTTACAAAGATAAATATAGTATCAAAAACAAATGAATAGTTATGAGTTTTATTTATTATATATTTTTTTGTAAAACCTTGCATCAATGTCAAATAAATTATATTACCTCATTTTTGGGGGGAAAATACAATTGGATATTTTCTGATAAATCTTCCAAATTATTGTTCAACCATTACACGTTGTACCACTGAATCTAGCAGGTAGAAAATGACAAGCAAAACCAACACATGGAACCCCCTCTATTGTTCCTAAATGGTTTCTTTAAATTACTCATAAATCCTACTTTCATTCATTCTTGTACAGCACAAATATTTTCAGAAACATCAACCTTTGTATTTTGCATTTTATTTTCTGGGGATGGAACCTTTTAGGAATGAAACGCTCCGCGGTGAAGTTTCCCCTTCCCAATCCTAACCTCAAAGGGCAACTGAACGCAAAAAAACGACTTCTCTGTGCAGCATCGATATTAGTCAGAAACATTTATTCCAGTGCCACTTGATTAAAAAGTGTAAGTAGAATCATTTGGGTCAGTATATTCCAAAACTGAATTTTGTGAGATTTGTGTAACTGAGGTTGTCACAAATTACAACAGCGTTTGGTTTGGATTACATGCCCACAGGATGGTAACACCTAGGGAGATCTGTCCAATCATAGCAGTGAACCTCCAGACAGTGAGACAACGCTGTCCATTATGCAGAGCCTCGGACTCAGACTGGTTCACATAAGACAAGACATCAGCAATGTTATGTTGAAAGAAGACTTGGCCCCAAAGCCCTTTAAAGAGTGGCTGTTTTCTGATGTGTTTCATAGTGTCTGCAAGTGTTTTGGGAAAAAAGACATTGAGATGATGCGCACTTGCATCTCAACTGCCACTTGTGAATATTAAAACCCGTTCTCGAGAGTCTTGTGTCCAGCCGCGACCTGTTTTGTAACGTGATTCCCTATGAAACACTGCCAGATAAACAGACTGCCAGACCCACACTGTGGTAATAGATAGTGAGAAAGTTGTAAAAAACTAATTGTCACCGAAGCACGTCACGTCACCACTCACCAGCGGCTTGATAAGCTGATTTAGCTATCGTGGCCTGCCGGCTCTGTGTGCCTGCTTGCTACTACTAACGAGCTTCATTGACATACACAGAGATGGAACTTATCTAGCTAGTGATTTGGGGCACTGATAAACACTGTGTAGCAGCTTGTGCTTTACTTACGATAGCTCAACAGCTTGCTGATGAGTTGTAGACGTGTTCTCAGAAATCAGTCCTGAGCGCAGACAGCAGCAGCTGTCTCAATACTGTCTGCAGTCCACTGACTTTTTCATACACATCTTTTAACTTTTGAAATACTGCACCAAAACCTTAGAAATATGTATTTTGAGGAAGTGCTAGTGGCTATATTGTTGCTATCGTGACTCAAGAGGGACAAACAACAGTAACTGCAAGGGTACGATAAAGTGAACATAACACACCCACATCGAACAACAACCCCAAGACTCAAATCTCGTTTTTCTTAATTAGCAGCAGAGAAACATATGGAATCGGTGAGTTCAGCCGCTCTTTAACCATTAGTGGGAAAATGCAAAAGTGACCCACTATCAGCATCTAGGGGCAACTTCATCCTACTCTGAATGAGCACACCCTTCATCTTTCATGACCATTGATAGATAAAAGACTGGATAGGTTTTTACCATATTGCTTCCACCTGTCAAGTCCTACCAGATCAGTGGTCATAGAGAAAAGGAGTTCAAATTATTGAGACAACCACTGTGTAGCTATGTAAGCCAGGTTTAGTAGGGAGATGGGGAGGCAGCTGTAGAACGGCCCCATGGAGCAGACAGTGTGGCCCTATGACAGAGGAGGAGAGAAGGGCCCTACACGGCACAGTGAGGAGGCCCCAGACCCGGGGAGGGCCCTGAATCACCAGTTGACAGAATTAGGAGTTGACACCCCAAGTTGGCACCCAAGTTGGCACCTGCTACATACACTATGTGAAGTCCACAGAGAATGCTACTCTGATAGAAAGTACTACAAAACTTTGTCTGCATACAAAAAGAACATTTTTTTGTTTGTTGTAGAAATGCTGCCTTTAAACAGTGGATATTGACACCAAATGGCAGACTGTAATGTTATTTTTGACACTGTACAGCATGTTTGTGGAGGCAATGAAAGTAATATGTCAGTTCTTTATGATGGCCGAACGTTGTCACAATGAAGGCATTACAGAAGATAAACAATGAGTATTAGGGAGATCAATCAACATCAATGATTTAAAATGAAATAAATACATATTTTAGAAACTGGCTATCCTCTCTATTTACTTTATACAGTTCTTATTCAACATTTGGCACTTTGTAACATTCCGTATCATTATCACCTGTAGTGAGATCCATTTTGATCGACTGGACACACACACAGATTTGACAATAGTGTAAATGACATCAACAGAAAAACAACAACTCATTTCTTGGGATGTTATGGTCTCAAGGTGTAGTGTGATGCTCAGGTGTGTTTCTGTGTGTGTGTGTGTGTGTGTGTTGAGTCACTGACTGAGAAGACAGTCTCAACAGACCTGCATTTTGAGTTCTTCCCTTTTAATCCCCATTGAGATCCATCTCAAAGATCCATCCACCTCACAATTCTTTAACTTGTACCCACAATCCTCCAAAAAGTCTCTTTCACAAAGCGTCGGTCACAGTGAGGTGACAGTCTACATTTCCACAGGAAACATCTCTACTATACTAAAAAAGCTGGGGGCAAATGCAATATAGTTTCGGGTTACGTTAACATTGCGTCAACATTCATTCAACCCCTCCAGATCCTCTGGCTGTGTATTTGACCGTGACGGGTGTTTTTGACCTTCTCTTGACCTTTTGACCCCCATCACGCCATGGTCTCCTTGCCCGGCAGTCTCCTGTCATTCAACGTATGCATGTTGATGACCTCCTCGGTCTTAACAATGACCGGCGGCTGAGGCTTCTGTTTGAGGCGCCGCTGGCACTTCAGGGAACCACGCAACTCATCCACCATGACACTACAGAAGGAGCGCTGGAGAGGGGGATAGGGGAGGGGAGAGGGAGGAAGAGGGTTGAGGGTAAAATACGTACAGAACTGGCAACATTATCTGACAAACAATCAGTCTATGTAGTCCATGCAGGAATCACACCCACACTGGAGTTTGTCAGTACCATGGTCTAACCCACTGATACATTGAGACTACCCTGGTAGAGGGTGATAGTAAGAGAGGGAGGGAGAGGAGGAGGATGAGGGTATAAGGGGAGGGGAGAGTTGTAGAGAGGTTGAGGCAGAGGAGAGAAGATGAGATAGCGAGAGGACGGGGTAGAGGGAGGTGAATAGTGAGAGGACGGGAAAGAGGGAGGTGAATAGTGGGAGGACGGGAAAGAGGGAGGTGAATAGTGAGAGGACGGGAAAGAGATGTGAATAGTGAGAGGATGGGAAAGAGGGAGGTGAATAGTGAGAGGACAGGGTAGAGGGAGATGAATAGTGAGAGGACGGGGAAGAGGGAGGTGAATAGTGAGAGGACGGGAAAGACGGAGGTGAATAGTGAGAGGACGGGAAAGAGAGGTGAATAGTGAGAGGACGGGAAAGAGGGAGGTGAATAGTGAGAGGACGGGAAAGAGGGAGGTGAATAGTGAGAGGACGGGAAAGAGGGAGGTGAATAGTGAGAGGACGGGAAAGAGAGGTGAATAGTGAGAGGACGGGGAAGAGGGAGGTGAATAGTGAGAGGACGGGAAAGAGGGAGGTGAATAGTGAGAGGACGGGAAAGAGAGGTGAATAGTGGGAGGACGGGAAACAGGGAGGTGAATAGTGAGAGGACGGGAAAGAGGGAGGTGAATAGTGAGAGGACGTGAAAGAGAGGTGAATAGTGAGAGGACAGGAAAGAGGGAGGTGAATAGTGAGAGGACGGGGAAGAGAGGTGAATAGTGAGAGGACGGGAAAGAGGGAGGTGAATAGTGAGAGGACGGGGTAGAGGGAGATGAGTAGTGAGAGGACGGGAAAGAGGTGAATAGTGAGAGGACGGGAAAGAGGGAGGTGAATAGTGAGAGGACGGGAAAGAGGGAGGTGAATAGTGGGAGGACGGGAAAGACGGAGGTGAATAGTGGGAGGACGGGAAAGAGAGGTGAATAGTGAGAGGACGGGAAAGAGGGAGGTGAATAGTGAGAGGACGGGAAAGAGGGAGGTGAATAGTGAGAGGACGGGAAAGAGGGAGGTGAATAGTGAGAGGACGGGAAAGAGAGAGGTGAATAGTGAGAGGACGGGAAAGAGAGGTGAATAGTGAGAGGACGGGAAAGAGGGAGGTGAATAGTGAGAGGACGGGGAAGAGTGGTGAATAGTGGGAGGACGGGGTAGAGGGAGATGAATAGGGAGAGGACGGGAAGAGGGAGGTGAATAGTGAGAGGACAGGAAAGAGGGAGGTGAATAGTGAGAGGACGGGAAAGAGAGGTGAATAGTGAGAGGACGGGAAAGAGGGAGGTGAATAGTGAGAGGACGGGAAAGAGGGAGGTGAATTGTGAGAGGACGGGGAATAGGGAGGTGAATAGTGAGAGGACAGGGAAGAGGGAGGTGAATAGTGAGAGGACGGGAAAGAGGGAGGTGAATAGTGAGAGGACGGGGAAGAGAGGTGAATAGTGAGAGGACGGGAAAGAGGGAGGTGAATAGTGAGAGGACGGGGAAGAGGGAGGTGAATAGGGGAGAAAGGAAGCTGGCAAGGAGACAGGGGAAGAGTGGGAAGTGAAGAAGGGGAGAGGGATGTGGAGGACAGAGCGAGAACATGAGAAAAGAGGGTGAGAGAACATGAGAAAAGAGGGTGAAAGAACATGAGAAAAGAGGGTGAAAGAACATGAGAAAAGAGGGTGAAACAACATGAGAAAAGAGGGTGAGAGAACATGAGAAAGAGGGTGAAAGAACATGAGAAAAGAGGGTGAAACAACATGAGAAAAGAGGGTGAAAGTACATGAGAAAAGAGGTGAGAGAACATGAGTAAAGAGGGTGAAAGAACATGAGAAAAGAGGGTGCAAGAACATGAGAAAAGAGGGTGAGAGAACATGAGAAAAGAGGGTGAAAGAACATGAGAAAAGAGGGTGAAAGAACATGAGAATAGAGGGTGAAAGAACATGAGAAAAGAGGGTGAAAGAACATGAGAATAGAGGGTGAAAGAACATGAGAAAATAGGGTGAAAGAACATGAGAAAAGTGTGCTTTTACCACCACCTTGGTGGTCTGGAGGACAAAACATTTCTTATAACATTGTAACCTCATAACATAACACCGTAACCTCATAACATAATATCGTAACCTCATAACATCGTAACCTCGTAACCTCATAACATCATAACCTTATAACGTTGTGTAAGCTAATCCAAGTTTATAATTTGTTGTTGTTCTGATTAAAGAAGCAATAAAACTGGCCTTCTTTAGACTAGTTGAGTATCTGGAGCATCTGCATTTGTGGGTTCGATTACAGGCTCAAAATAGCCAGAAACAAACAACTTTCTTCTGAAACTCATCAGTCTATTATTGTTCTGAGGAAATGAAGGCTATTCCATGCGAGAAATTGCCAAGAAACTGAAGATCTCGTACAATGCTGTGTACTACTCCTTTCACAGAACAGTGCAAACTGACTCTAACCAGAATAGATAGAGGAGTGGGAGGCCCCGGTGTACAACTGAACAAGAGGGCAAGTACATTAGAATCTCTAGTTTGAGAAACAGATGCATCACAAGTCCTCAACTGGCAGTTTCATGAAATAGTATCCGCAAAACACTAGTCTCAACATCAACAGTGAAGAGGTGACTCCGGGATGCTGGCCTTCTAGGCAGAGTTCCTCTGTCCAGTGTCTGTGTTCTTTTGCTCATCTGAATCTATTATTTTTATTAGCCAGTCTGGCTTTTTCTTTGCAAATCTGCCCAAAACAACAGTTTTCAGCTGTGCTAACATAATTGCAAAAGGGTTTGCTGATGATCAATTAGCCTTTTAAAATGATACACTTGGATTAGCTAACACAACGTGCCATTGGAACACAGGACTGATGGTTGCTGATAATGGGCCTATGTAGCTATTCCATTAAAAATCTGCCTTTTCCAGCTGCAATAGTCATTTACAACATAAAAAATGTCTACACTGTATTTCTGATCAATTTGATGTTATTTTAATGGACAACAAAATGTGCTTTTCTTTCAAAAACAAAAACATTTGTAAGTGACCCCAAACTTTTGAATGGTAGTGTACACTACACTACACTACACTACACTACACTATTCATGGCTTGCATGTTTCGTCAGAATAATGTTTTGAACGTTCATTTTGGACTAATGCCCAACTGTGCTTTCTAATCAATGCATCGAGCGCTGATGAAGTTTTTATCAAGAGTGCCTTACAGTGGCTTGGAAATACAATGCATTCAAAAGGAGGCAAATCATTAGTAGGAAAACCTTTTTCATCATTTTGATAATGCCAGATTGACTTTAAATGCAGTGTAACGTTAGATAGTTAGCTAAGATTGAGGGGAGGACACTCGTTAGCAATGCTATCTATTTTTTTTTGAACTTTGCTGGCTAATGACAACATTACCTTGTCTAAAGTAAATTTGATGACATGATAATGCTGGCAAAGTTGTTTCCTGCTAAACATTTGATTATTTTAGCAGTGTCATCGTATTTCCAGGCACTATAGTGTACTTTAGACTAAACAATCGTTAGCTGCCGTCCATAATGGCTGGACTTATCAAGACCTTAGGGCACCACATGGCGCCGCCGGGTAGAGGGCGGCTTGAGAACATTCATAACAATGGCATGACAACGCGAACGAGTGACGGAGGTGCAATATGTGAATACTATGCTATATCACACTATACTATGCTACATATACTACACTATTCTATACTACTTCACGGCATTATACTACTACACTACATTATACAGTTCACTATACTATAATACGCTATGCTACACTATATTATACACTACACTATACTATACTACTACTACTACCATACTACGCAATGCTACACTATACTATACACTACACTATACTACTGCACTATACTATACTATGCTATACCACACTATATTATACACTACAATATACTATACTACTACTATACTACACTATACTGTACTATACACCACAATATACTATACTACTACACTATACTATACACCACACTACAATACTTTGTTATACTATACTACCACACTATACTATACTACGCTATACTGTACACTATGCTATACACTACACAACTCATTCACAAGCAAATGCCATGCTATTTTATAAAGGGCTGTGAACCAGCTGGGAATACCTTTTATATCAGCCTTTACGTAGTCTGGTATGATTTAGCTTGTACATGGTTTTGGAGGCATCTACAGTAGCTTCAGAAAGTATTCACACCTCTTGACTTTTTCCACATTTTGTTGTGTTACAGCCTGAATTTAAAATGGATTAAATTGCACACAAAAAATTGGGACACTGGCCTACACACAATGTCCTATAATGTCATAGTGGAATTATGTTATTTGAAATGTTTAGAAATTAATTAAAACTAAAAAGCTAGAATGTCTTTATTGAATAAGTATTCAACCCCTTTGTTATGGCAAGTAAACATCTTCAGGAGTAAAAATGTGCCTACCAAGTCACATAATAAGTTGCATGGACTCACTGTGTGTGCAACAATTGTGTTTAATTAACATCTCTGCACCCCACACTTACAATTATATGTAAGGTCCCTCAGTCGAGCAGTGCATTTCAAATACAGATTCAACCATAAAGACCAGGAAGGTGCCTTACAATGCCTCGCAAAGAAAGCCATCCGATTATCCCTTTGAGCATGGTGAAGTTATTAATTAGGCTATGGATGGTGTATCAATACACACAGTCACTACAAAGATACAGGCGTCCTTCCTAACTCAGTTCCCGGAGAGAAAGGAAACCGCTCAGGGATTTCACCTTGAGGCTAATTGTGACTTTAAAACAGTTACAGAGATTAATGGCTGTGATAGGAGAAAACTGAGGATGGCTCAACAACCTTGTAGTTACTTCATAATACTAACCTAATTGACAGAGTGAAAAGAAGGAATCCTGTACAGCAAAACAAAGCTATTAACATTTTGTACTGAATGTTTGGGGCAAATCCAATTCAACACATTACTGAGTACCACTATCCATATTTTCAAGCATAGCGTTGGCGGCATCATGTTATGGGTATGCTGGTAATCGTTAAAGACTGGGGAGTTTTTCAGGATAAAAAAGAAATGGAACAGAGCTAAGCACAGGCAAAATCCTAAAGGAAAATCAGGTTCAGTCTGCTTTCCACCAGACACTGGGAGATTAATTCAACTTTCAGCAGGACAATAACCTAAAACACAAGGACAAATCTACACTGGAGTTGCTTAGCAAGAAGACAGTGAATGTTCCTGAGTGGCCGATTTTGTTTTGACTTAAATCTTTTTTTGGCTTAAATCTATGGCAAGACTTGAAAATGTTGTCTAGCAATGATCAACAACCAATTTGACAGAGTTTGAAGAATTTTGAAAGTAATAATGTGCAAATATTGTACAATCCAGGTGTGCAAAGCTCTTAGATACTTACCCAGAAAGACTCACAGCTGTAATCACTGCCAAATGTGATTGTAACATTTATTGACTAAAGGGTATGAATACTTATGTAAATGAGATATTTACGTATTTTATTTTCAATAAATTTGCTTACATTTCTTAAAATATGTTTTCCCTTTGTCATTATGGGGTGTGTAGATGGGTGATAAATAAATATATTGAATCCATTTGGAATTCAGGCTGCAACAAAACAAAAGGTGGAATAAGTAAAGGGGTATGAATACTTTCTGGCACAGTACACAGTTTTTAAGAAGACCTTATACATGTTCTATGACACCTACACTGTAAAAGAAAATTATGTTTTTACGGTAACTTACTTACCTGTAAGTTACTGTTAATTTACTGTTACCGTAAATTCCAAATAAACTTTGGTTTAACAGTACATTAGTTTAAAGTGATATAATGCTCTACGAAGCCTATAAATCTCACCTTCTCCAGTTCTGCGTTCTGTTTAGACTTGTACAGGACCTCCCCGACGGCCACAAACACAGACAGCACCAGCCCCGCAGCCAGCACGATGAAGATACCCCCGATGTTCTGCACCCCCAGAGCGCTAGCCTCCTTATTTTTCTCATCCTCCGGACAACCGTTCCCCCTCCACCACTTCTCCTTCATCATGTGCAACTTCCCTTCTTCCTGCAGTTGCAGGATCGCTATGGTGATCTTGTCCCGGTACGGAGAGCCTGGAGGGGACAAAAAGGACAGAAGATCTGAGAAACTATATAAATAAAACCGCAAAGTGAATTAATTTGTTTTGAAATGAATTAATTTAAAGACTAGGTATTGTTCAGTGCCTATATATTACATAGTATGCTTTGCGATGGTGATTTTGTTAGAAAAATGTTAGAAGATCAGATAGAGTTTTTCAAGAAAAAGGGCATCAGATTGGC
>NC_048572.1:11369828-11499828 GCF_013265735.2 Oncorhynchus mykiss
CTTTTGGCCACAACTGTATGCCCTTGCATTTGTGTGTGAATAACCCACACCCAAGTATTCATCAAGAGTCCTCTAATTCTCCCCCAGCTCACATTTCAAATGATTCAGAGCCACTTTAATAGGATGGATTCTTGGAGAGGCAGAATATGGAACCAGGGCTGAATGGCGGAGAGAGCTAATGCTACTGTTGACGCACTCTGCATACGCAACTAACTGACAGATGTTCAACATATGAGGACATCACTCACTCCGCTGCTGTCGGTCCTCAAATATGAATGTGATCACAGTTTAGGTCAGTAAGGGTGACGGAGTGGGGATGGAGGGATGGCGTAGGGGAGCGTGGGGAATAGGAGGCGTGGATTGAATGGCAAGCTTTTAAATGGCTGCCTGCTGTTACCGTACCATAAGAGGGGAAGGTGGTGCTAAATGTGTCTTTGGAGGTTTTTGAAGGTTAAGTCGGCTACAGCAAAAATAAATTATTGACGATTAAGATGAACTGTTGGTAATCTTCCCCTTGTTGAGAAGGTATATACTGTACATGTCTACAGTGCATTCGGAAAGTATTCAGACCCCTTCCCTTTTTACACATTTTGTTACGTTACAGCCTTATTCTAAAATGGATTAAATAAAAAAAATCCTCATCAATCTACACATAATACCCCATAATAACAAAGAGAAAAACAGAAATACCTTAGTTACATAAGTATTCAGACCCTTTGCTATGAGACTCGAAATTGAGCTCAGGTTCATCCTGTTTCCATTGGTCATCCTTGAGATGTTTCTGCAACTTGATTAGAGTTCACCTTCGGTAAATTCAATTGATTGAACATGATCTGAAAGCCATACACCTGTCTATCTAAGGTCCCACAGTTGACAGTGCATGTCAGAGCAAAAACCAAGCCATAAGGTTGAAGGAATAGTCCGTAGAGGTCCGAGACATGATTGTATCAAGGCACAGATCTGGGGAAGGGTACTAAAATATTTCTGCAGCATTGAAGGTCCCCAAGAACACAGTGGCCTCCATCATTCTTAAATGGAAGACGTTTGGAACCACCAAGAGCTGGCCACCCGGCCAAACTGAGCAACCAGGAAAAAGTACCATGGTCAGGGAGGTTACCAAGAACCCGATGGCCACTCAGATGTTCCTGAGTTCCTCTGTGGAGATGGGAGAACCTTCCAGAAGGAAAACCATCTCTGCAGCACTCCACCAATCAGGCCTTTATGGTATAGTGGCCAGACTGAAGCCACTCCCCATTAAAGGGCACATGGAGTTTGTTAAAAGGCACCTAAAGACTCTCAGACCATGAGAAACAAGATTCTCTAGTCTGATGAAACCAAGATTGAACTTTTTGGCCTGAATGCCAAGCGTCACATCTGGAGGAATCCTGGCACCATCCCTACAGTGAAGCATGGTGGTGGCAGCATCATGCTGTGGGGATGTTTTCAGCGGCAGAGACTGGGAAACTAGTCAGGATCGAGGGAAAGATGATCGGAGCAAAGTACAGAGAGATCCTTGATGAAAACCTGCTCCAGAGCGCTCAGGACCTCAGACTGGGGCGAAGTTCACCTTCCCTAAGCACAGAGCCAAGATAACGCAGGAGTGGCTTCGGGACAAGTCTCTGAATGTCCTTGAGTAGCCTAGCCAGAGCCCGGACTTGAACCCAATCGAACATCTCTAGAGAGACCTGGTGTGCGAAGCTTGTAGCATCATACCCAAGAAGAGTTGAGGCTGTAATCACTGCCAAAGGTACTTCAACAAAGTACAGAGTAAAGGGTCTGAACTCTTATGTAAATGTCATATTTTATTATTATTATTTTTAAATACATTTGCAACCATTTCTAAAAACATGTTCTTGCTTCGTCATTATGGGGGGTTGTGTGTAGATTGACGAGGGGAAAAAAACAATTTAATCAATTTTAGAACAAGGCTGTAAGATAACAAAATGAGAAAAAAGTCAAGGGGTCTGAATACTTTCTGAATGCAATGTATATATACACTACCGGTCAAAAGTTGTAGAACACCTACTCAAAGGTTTTTCTTTTTTCTTTATTTTAACGAAATAATATTTCTGAGGCTGGTAACTTATCCTCTGCAGCAGAGGTAACTCTGGGTCTTCCTTTCCTGTGGCGGTCCTCATGAGGGCCAGTTTCATCATAGCGCTTGATGGTTTTTAAGACTGCACTTGAAGATACTTTCAAAGTTCTTGAAATGTTCTGCATTGACTGATCTTCATGTCTTAAAGTAATGATTGACTGCCGTTTCTCTTTTGCTTATATCAGCTGTTCTTGCCATAATATGGACTTGATGTTTTACCAAATAAGGCTATCTTCTGTATACCCCTCAACACAACTGATTGCCTTAAACGCATTAAGAAGGAAGAAAATTCCACAAATTAACTTTTAAGAAGACACACCTGTTAATCAAATCAAATGTTATTTGTCACATACACATGGTTAGCAGATGTTAATGCGAGTGTAGCGAAATGCTTGTGCTTCTAGTAAGTAATATCTAACAAGTAATCTAACTCTTTCCCAACAACTACCTTACACACACAAGTGTAAAGGAATGAATAAGAATATGCACATATAAATACAGTTGAAGTCGTAGGTTTACATACACCTTAGACAAATTGTCACACCCTGACCTTAGTTATCTTTGTTTACTTTATTATTTTGGTTAGGTCAGGGTGTGACAAGGGTGGTTGGTTTAGTTTTTGTATTGTCTAGGTGTTTTTGTTTGTCTAGGGGTTTTTATAAGTCTAGGTGTTTATATGTCTATGGTTGCCTAGATTGGTTCTCAATCAGAGGCAGCTGTTTATCGTTGTCTCTGATTGGGGACCATATTTAGGTAGCCATATTCCTTGGCTATTTTGTGGGTTGTTATTCTATGTTTAGTTGCCTGTCTGCACTAGCCATATTAGCTTCACGGTTCGGTTTGTTGTTTTGAATAGTTTGTTCAGTGTTTATTCTTCATTAAAAGAAGTATGTATTCATATCACGCTGCGCCTTGGTCTCCTCGTTACGACGACCGTGACACAAATACATTAACTCAGTTTTTTCACAATTCCTAACATGTAATCCTAGTAAAAATTCCCTGTCTTAGGTCAGTTAGGATCACCACTTTATTTTAAGAATGTGAAATGTCAGAATAATAGTAGAGAATGATTTCTTTCAGCTTTTATTTCTTTCATCACATTCCCAGTGGGTCAGAAGTTTGTATACACTCAATTAGTATTTGGTAGCATTGCCTTAAAATTGTTTAACTTGGGTCAAATGTTTCTGGAATCCTTCCACAAGCTTCCCACAATAAGTTGTTGTGAATTTTGGCCCATTCCTCCTGACAGAGCTGGTGTAACTGAGTCAGGTTTGTAGGCCTCCTTGCTCGCACACACTTTTCAGTTCTGCCCACAAATTTTCTATGGGATTGAGGTCAGGGCTTTGTGATGGCCACTCCAATACCTTGACTTTGTTGTCCTTAAGCCATTTTGCCACAACGTTGGAAGTATGATTGGGGTCATTGTCCATTTGGAAGACCCATTTACAACCAAGCTTTTTTTTTCTTTTTTTTCACCTTTATTTAACCAGGTAGGCCAGTTGAGAACAAGTTCTCATTTACAACTGCGACCTGGCCAAGATAAAGCAAAGCAGTGCGACACAAACAACAACAAAGAGTTACAAATGAAATAAACAAACGTACAGTCAATAACTTTAACTTCCTGACTGATGTCTTGAGATGTTGCTTCAAGATCTCCACATATTTTTCCCTCCTTTTCCCATGCCATCTATTTTGTAAAGTGCACCAGTGTGCTGTTGCGCCTTCTTCACTACGCTGTCTGTGTGGGTGGATCATTTCAGTTTGTCTGTGATGTGTACCCCGAGGATCTTAAAACTTTCCACCTTCTCCACTACTGTCCTGTTGATGTGGATAGGGGGGTGCCCCCTCTGCTGTTTCCTGAAGTCCACGATAATTTCCTTTGTTTTGTTGACGTTGAGTGTGAGTTTAATTTCCTGACACCACACCCCGAGGTCCCTCACCTCCTCCCTGTAGGCCGTCTCGTCATTGTTGGTAATCAAGCCTACCACTGTAGTGTCATCTGCAAACTTGATGATTGAGTTTGAGGCGTGCATGGCCACGCAGTCATGGTTGAACAGGGAGTACAGGAGAAGGCTGAGAATGCACCCTTGTGGGGCCAATGTGTTGAGGATCAATGTTGTTTGTTTCCTACCCTCACCACCTGGGGGAGGCTCGTCAGACGGTCCAGGACCCAGTTGCACAGAGCGGGGTCGAGACCCAGGGTCTTGAGCTTAGTGACGAGTTTGGAGGGAACTATGGTGTTAAATGCTGAGCTGTAATCGATGAACAGCATTCTTACATAGGTATTCCTCTTCTCCAGATGGGTTAGGGCAGTGTGCAGTGTGATTTCCATTGCTTCGTCTGTGGACGTATTGGGGCGGTAGGAGAATTGGAATGGGTCTAGGGTTTCAGGTAGGGTGGAGGTGGTATGATCCTTGACTTGTCTCTCAAAGCACTTCATGATGACGGAAGTGAGTGCTACGGGGCGATAGTCATTTAGCTCAGTTACCTTAGCTTTCTTGGGTACAGGAACAATGGTGGCCCTCATGAAGCATGTGGGCACATCAGACTGGGTTAGGGATTGATTGAATATGTCCGTAAACACACCAGCCAGCTGGTCTGCGCATTCTCTGAGGACGTGGCTAGGGATGCTGTCTGGACCAGCAGCCTTGCGAGGGTTAACACGTTTAAATGTTTTACTCACGTTGGCCACTGTGAAGAAGAGCGAAGAGAGAAGTTTTGATTTCGGGCTGTGTCATTGGCACTGTATTGTCCTCAAAGCGAGTAAAGAAGTTGTTTAGTTTGTCTGGGAGCAAGACGTCGGTGTCTGAGACGGGGCTGGTTTTCTTTTTGTAATCTGTGAATGACTGTAGACCCTGCCACGTACGACTCATGTTTGAGCCATTGAATTGTGACTTTACTTTGTCTCTATACTGACGCTTAGCTTGGTTGATTGCCTTGCGCAGGGAATAGCTACACTTTTTGTATTCGATCATGTTTCCGGTCACCTTGCCGTGATTAAAAGCAGTGGTTCGCGCTTTCAGTTTTGCTCGAATGCTGCCATCAATCCACGTTTTCTAGTTAAGGAAGGTTTTAGTCACCGTGGGTACAACATCACAGATGCACTTGCTAATAAACTCGCTCACCGAGCGTATACGCTGACTCTGTCTTTTATACTGATAAGTTCAAACAGGTGCCATTAATACAGGTAACGAGTGGAGGACAGAGGAACCTCGTAAAGAAGAAGTTACAGGTCTGTGAGAGCCAGACATCTTGCTTGTTTGTAGGTGACCAAATACTTATTTTCCACCATAATTTGCAAATAAATTCATTAAAAATCCTACAATGTGATTTTCTGGATTTTTCTTTCTCATTTTGTCTGTCATAGTTGAAGTGTACCTATGATGAAAATGACAGGCCTCTCTCATCTTTTTAAGTCGGAGAACTTGCACAATTGGTGGCTGACTAAATACTTTTTTGCCCCACTGTATATGTATAATATATATATATACAGTGCCTTGCGAAAGTATTCGGCCCCCTTCAACTTTGCGACCTTTTGCCACATTTCAGGCTTCAAACATAAAGATATAAAACTGTATTTTTTTGTGAAGAATCAACAACAAGTGGGACACAATCATGAAGTGGAACGACATTTATTGGATATTTCAAACTTTTTTAACAAATCAAAAACTGAAAAATTGGGCGTGCAAAATTATTCAGCCCCTTTACTTTCAGTGCAGCAAACTCTCTCCAGAAGTTCAGTGAGGATCTCTGAATGATCCAATGTTGACCTAAATGACTAATGATGATAAATACAATCCACCTGTGTGTAATCAAGTCTCCGTATGAATGCACCTGCACTGTGATAGTCTCAGAGGTCCGTCAAAAGCGCAGAGAGCATCATGAAGAACAAGGAACACACCAGGCAGGTCCGAGATACTGTTGTGAAGAAGTTTAAAGCCGGATTTGGATACAAAAAGATTTCCCAAGCTTTAAACATCCCAAGGAGTACTGTGCAAGCGATAATATTGAAATGGAAGGAGTATCAGACCACTGCAAATCTACCAAGACCTGGCCGTCCCTCTAAACATTCAGCTCATACAAGGAGAAGACTGATCAGAGATGCAGCCAAGAGGCCCATGATCACTCTGGATGAACTGCAGAGATCTACAGCTGAGGTGGGAAACTCTGTCCATAGGACAACAATCAGTCGTATATTGCACAAATCTGGCCTTTATGGAAGAGTGGCAAGAAGAAAGCCATTTCTTAAAGATATCCATAAAAAGTGTCGTTTAAAGTTTGCCACAGGCCACCTGGGAGATACACCAAACATGTGGAAGAAGGTGCTCTGGTCAGATGAAACCAAAATTTAACTTTTTGGCAACAATGCAAAACGTTATGTTTGGCGTAAAAGCAACACAGCTGAACACACCATCCCCACTGTCAAACATGGTGGTGGCAGCATCATGGTTTGGGCCTGCTTTTCTTCAGCAGGGACAGGGAAGATGGTTAAAATTGATGGGAAGATGGATGGAGCCAAATACAGGGCCATTCTGGAAGAAAACCTGATGGAGTCTGCAAAAGACCTGAGACTGGGACGGAGATTTGTCTTCCAACAAGACAATGATCCAAAACATAAAGCAAAATCTACAATGGAATGGTTCAAAAATAAACATATCCAGGTGTTAGAATGGCCAAGTCAAAGTCCAGACCTGAATCCAATCGAGAATCTGTGGAAAGAACTGAAAACTGCTGTTCACAAATGCTCTCCATCCAACCTCACTGAGCTCGAGCTGTTTTGCAAGGAGGAATGGGAAAAAATGTCAGTCTCTCGATGTGCAAAACTGATAGAGACATACCCCAAGCGACTTACAGCTGTAATCTCAGCAAAAGGTGGCGCTACAAAGTATTAACTTAAGGGGGCTGAATAATTTTGCACGCCCAATTTTTCAGTTTTTGATTTGTTAAAAAAGTTAGAAATATCCAATAAATGTCGTTCCACTTCATGATTGTGTCCCACTTGTTGTTGATTCTTCACAAAAAAATACAGTTTTATATCTTTATGTTTGAAGCCTGAAATATGGCAAAAGGTCGCAAAGTTCAAGGGGGCCGAATACTTTCGCAAGGCACTGTATATATATATATATATATATATATATATATATATTATACATATATGTATATATATACACACACAGTAAACATATATATATATATTTTCTATTATCAATATCAGTGTCCACTACTAATAACCATACATACATTTTTGTTTGTCCCACCATTCTATGTAAACCCTTAGACACTGTCGTGCGTGAAATACTCAGGAGGGCGGACATTTCTGAGATACTGGAACCGGCGCTCCTGCCACCAATAACAGCCGAGTCATGTCAGCAACACACAGTATCCCTGCAGACCCATAACCACCAATACTAATCAACAGTGGACAGGTTCAGATGTTTTGATGGCGTTCATAATTCTGGTGATGGATGAGGCCATTATAGGGTAGGGACAGTTATCTGCAGCCTCATCACTAACCCTAGAATTATAAAACACTAGCAGCAGCTCTCCTCCTGTTTCCTCTGGAGTCCATGAGATGTGACCTGCACACATACAGTATACAGTATGGGCCGTATCAAGCGTTTCAGGGTAGGCATGTTGATCTAGAATATAGGTACCGCCTTTACATGAGATTTTGTTCATCATTATCCGAAATATGATATGTTTCAGGAAAACGGGCCCAGCACCTTCTCTGTTGTACAGAATCTTCACAGGCCAAGGAAAAAAGTTGTCCCAACAGAAAAAGCTGGTTATGTGAGGTGGATTATCATATACCGTACGTGTCAAGTGGAACAGTGTTAACACTGAAATGCCAGAGTTAAATCTGTTACTTCGTGATCCTGTCGGGCATGATATTTTCACATTTGATTTCAAGCTGTACAAATCAAAAATACGTTTATTATAAGTACAATTATCTTACTGTGTAGAGAAATCCTAGATACTGTGTGAAATTCCTACATTTTTCTTATTGTCCATTTCCCCTTCACTTTAACCCTTACCTCCTGACCTCATTCATAACACTTCCTTGTTCAGCCCTTTCAGTTAGGCATACAGTGTGTTATCACTCTCTGTCTCCAACAACCCAAACTCCAACCTTCATTTATCAGCTTACTCTGATATTTATTTTTATTTTACCTTCATTTAAGTCAGTTTAAGTCAGTTAAGAACAAATTCTTATTTTCAATGACGGCCTAGGTACAGCCTGGGTTAACTGCCTTGTTCAGGGGCAGAACGACAGATTCTTTACCTTGTCAGCTTGGGGATTTGATCTTGCAACCTTTCGGATACTAGTCCAACGCTCTATCCACTAGGCTACCTGCCGCCCCAGTAACATACATTGCCATTGACAGGTAGAAGGGGATATAGGAGATATAAGCAATTTAGCCAATATGGATGATAGACTATATAGACAACAAGGACAATAGACCTTACCCATGGGTGTCCCCACGCCGTAGGCCTTGGAGTCGATGAGGCCTCCTATCTGGGTGAGGTTGCAGTTGCGCTGGGTGACGAACTCGATGGTGGTGGACTCCATGAGGAAGGCGTAGTCTGAGGTGAGCACGCGCTGGATTCCTGCGTCTATGTCTTTCACCATCACTGACGATCGCCGGCTGTTCATGAACTCCCACATCTTATCGTAGGTGGAGATCTTAGTCTTCTGAGAAACGACCAGAGGAAGAAAATGTGACAGATGAATCTAATGATAGTAATGAATAAACTATTGGATGTACAGTACATAGAGCTGGCCTTTTCCAGTACATAGCGCTGGCCTTTTCCAGTACATAGAGCTGGCCTTTTCCAGTACATAGAGCTGGCCTTTTCCAGTACATCACACTGGCCTTTTCCATTACATAGAGCTGGCCTTTTCCAGTACATAGCGCTGGCCTTTTCCAGTACATAGCGCTGGCCTTTTCCAGTACATAGAGCTGGCCTTTTCCAGTACATAGCGCTGGCCTTTTCCAGTACATAGAGCTGGCCTTTTCCAGTACATAGAGCTGGCCTTTTCCAGTACATAGAGCTGGCCTTTTCCAGTACATCACGCTGGCCTTTTCCAGTACATCACGCTGGCCTTTTCCAGTACATAGCACTGGCCTTTTCCAGTACATAGAGCTGGCCTTTTCCAGTACATCACGCTGGCCTTTTCCAGTACATAGAGCTGTCCTTTTCCAGTACATAGTGCTGGCCTTTTCCAGTACATAGAGCTGGCCTTTTCCAGTACATAGCGCTGGCCTTTTCCAGTACATAGAGCTGGCCTTTTCCAGTACATAGAGCTGGCCTTTTCCAGTACATGGAGCTGGCCTTTTCCAGTACATAGCGCAGGCCTTTTCCAGTACATCACGCTGGCCTTTTCCAGTACATAGCGCCGGCCTTTTCCAGTACATAGCGCTGGCCTTTTCCAGTACATAGAGCTAGCCTTTTCCAGTACATAGAGCTGGCCTTTTCCAGTACATAGCGCTGGCCTTTTCCAGTACATAGAGCTAGCCTTTTCCAGTACATAGCGCTGGCCTTTTCCAGTAGCTCAAAGTGCTTGACATAGAATGTGGAAATGACCTTATCAAATCAAATCCAATGTTTTTGCTCACATACACGTGTTTAGCAGATGTTATTGTGGGTGTAGCGAAATGCTTGTGATCATCGCCAATCAGAGTCTAGTTGCTCTAAAGCAGGGTTGAGTCCAACGCTTCTTCTAGAGATCTGCTGTCCTGAAAGCTTTCGCTCCAACACAAATATAGCATACCTGATTCTACTAAATGGCTCCTCATCAGAACCTTAACCAGCTGAATCAGGTGTGTTACATTTGAGTTGGAGCAGATGCCTTTTTCCACAGTAGACACTTATTAAAATGACTAGCACTTTCCATGTCAATGTGACCTTGTCAAATTAATGCTTTGTAAAGAACAACAAAATAACTTGTGTGAAAAATATCAATATTTTCAGCGGCATAAGAAAACACAGTTTGAACTGGTTTCTCCACAACCACAACGCCTCAGAAGGCCACTTGTAGCATACAGCTCAATGGTTCGCCCAACTAGCTACCTTAAAGAAGGTCATGGTTGATCCGTCCTCCACCACTCCGTACAGGATCTTGGTCTGTTTGGCCAGGTCGTCTGCTGAGTCGATGGGCGACTCCATGCGCTCCACGGTGAGGAAGGCAGCCAGGTTGGCCGTGTAGGAGGAGATGATGATCAGGGTGAAGAACCACCAGATGCCTCCCACAATCCTGGTGGACAGGGCCTTGGGCATGAGCTCTGAGCCTGGGTTAGAAGGTGAGGAAAGGGGGGTAGGAAGTAGAGACAGATAAAAAGACTTCCAGAAGATGCAGTTGGGAGAAGATAGTATCTCCATGGAGAAGATATCCACACACTGTAGTGGGTAGCATCTACAAAGATCTGTGGGAGTTGTTTGGGCTGTATATTGAGTTGTTTGGGGTGTATATTGTGCACTGTGGATCACCCGGAAGTAGGCCGAATCCAGGCACCTGAGACAGTCTGTCTGAGACCAAGAATGGTTGATAGGTGTTATACTAAAGCTAGGACTTGGGTAATAAGGGTCTGGTTTCCCAGACCAGATTAATACCACTCCTGGACTAAAAAGCATATTGAATGAAGAATATCCATAGACAGAGAATTTTTGTTCTAAAATAGGCTTCACCTGGTCCAAGAAAGGTGTACTCATTCAACTTACCATCCGTTATCACAAATGAGTCACATCTTTGAATTTACATGTTAACATTTTACAATAAGCAACTTTTGTGGAAACAGACAAACTGGATGGGTCTGACTGTCATGTACCCAAGATAACCTCACATCCTGACCCCATGTCCCACTACTCTCTGGGTGCTGATTGGCTGTGGGCAATGGGAGAGTACTCTGTGTAGTGGCACATGACACCAACCTGTCATTGTTTTTTTTGTTTTTTTGATGGGGTGGATCAGCTTCAACATTACAAATAGGTAGCGGCTTCTATTAACGTCATTTTTTACATCATTTCCAATCCCCCATATATATTTTTTATATACACACTACCGGTCAAAAGTTTTAGAACACCTACTCATTCAAGGCTTTAAAAAAAATTATTTTCTACATTGTAGAATAATAGTGAAGACATCAAAACTATGAAATAACACATATGGAATCATGTAGTAACCAAACAAGTATAAGCCAAATCAAGATTCTTCAAAGTAGCCACCCTTTGCCTTGATGACAGCTTTGCACACTCTTGGCAATCTCTCAACCAGCTTCATGAGGAATGCATTTCCCACAGTCTTGAAGGAGTTCCCACATATGCTGAGCACTTGTTGGTTTCTTTTCCTTCACTCTGCGGTTCAACTCATCCCAAACCATCTCAATTGGATTGAGGTCATCTGATGCAACACTCCATCACTCTCCTTCTTGGTTAAACAGCCCTTACACAGCCTGGAGGTGTGTTTTGGGTCATTGTCCTGTTGAAAAACAAATGATAGTGCCACTAAACGCAAGCCAGATGGGATGGCGTATCGCTGCAGAATGCTGCAGTAGCCATGCTGGTTAAGTGTGCCTTGAATTCTAAATAAATCACAGACTGTGTCACCAGCAAAGCACACCATCACACCTCCTCCTCCATGCTTCACGGTGGGAACCACACATGCGTCTCACAAACCTACTCTGCGTCTCACAAAGACATGGAGGTTGGAACCAAAAATCTCAAATTCCACTCAGACGTTTTTATATATATTTATTTATTTATTTTCCTTTATTATTTTACCCTAACCCTACCACCCCTCCCCTAATTGGAGTAAACTAATGGACAACAACACTTAGGCTTCTACCTCCAGCTTATACACATACTATATACATTTTATGTACACAGTATATTTTACATTAGTTATCTTTTGTTTGTTTTTAGCCCCATCCTTCATATACCATCCTTCATATACATATACTTCATATACTTAATTGAGCTGCATCTTTTAAGGCTAAACTAAGCCTTTTCTAAGCCCTTTATAAAGCATGTATAGATGCCACGTAAATATGTTTTTCTTTCCATCTACACTATTAAGAAAAAACTGTTCTAAAATTGTTCTTCGGCTGTCCCCATGTGAGAACCATTTTTGGCTCCAGGTAGAACCCTTTAAGGTTCCATGTAGAACCCTCTGTGGAAAGGGGTCTACCTGGAACCAAAAAGGGTTCACCTATGTAAACAGTCAAAGAATCCTTTTCGGTTTTCGATAGCACTTTTTTTTCTAAGAGTGTAGCAGCACACACCCAGAGACCCCTGTGTGTACCCCGGAGCCTGGCCTAAAACCTTGGCCCTTGGCCCCCAGAGAGAGTAGGACACAGAGATAGCCACAGCACCAGCAGGCTGAGGCAACTACCTTGCTGCATGAGAGCCCCGACGCCGAACCAGAAACTATTGAGCAGTGTAAAATTGTTTTCCACCACGTCCGAGTCTGGGTTGCACGGATGGGGGTTGTACCACTCGTACGGGCTGAACCTGTGGTTGGAGAGAACACACAGACAGTTCAGTCAAACAGAATAACATTAGTGGCCTCTACAATCTCTTCTCTATCCAGTTAAACACACAAAATTCCTTTACTTAAAAAAAAGAACATCGCTTGAGGTCGATTTCCTAAAAATAGATACATGTACTGTATATCTGGAGTCATATTCCTGTTAGGCTGAGAGAGGATCTAATGTCAGATGATTTGGATCTAATATGGCTACAGGTTAATCTACCTCACCTAAAGCCTATTCTTGTATGAAGTTTCTATAGACCAACAAGTGCTAAAAGTCAGTATTTGGACTATAATGTATGTATGAAATGTTGGATAATGTACAGTGGGGCAAAAAAGTATTTAGTCAGCCACCAATTGTGCAAGTTCTCCCACTTAAAAATATGAGAGAGGCCTGTAATTTTCATCATATGTACACTTCAACTATGACAGACAAAATGAGAAAAAAAATCCAGAAAATCACATTGTAGGATTTTTTTATTAATTGATTTGCAAATTATGGTGGAAAATAAGTATTTGGTCAATAACAAAAGTTTATCTCAATACTTTGTTATATACCCTCTGTTGGCAATGACAGAGGTCAAACGTTTTCTGTAAGTCTTAACAAGGTTTCACACACTGTTGCTGGTATTTTGGCCCATTCCTTCATGCAGATCTCCTCTAGAGCAGTGATGTTTTGGGGCTGTTGCTGGGCAACACAGACTTTCAACTCCCTCCAAAGATTTTCTATGGGGTTGAGATCTGGAGACTGGCTAGGTCACTCCAGGACCTTGAAATGCTTCTCACGAAGCCACTCCTTCGTTGCCCGGGCGGTGTGTTTGGGATCATTGTCATGCTGAAAGACCCAGCCACGTTTCATCTTCAATGCCCTTGCTGATGGAAGGAGGTTCTCACTCAAAATCTCATGATACATGGCCCCATTCATTCTTTCCTTTATACGGATCAGTCGTCCTGGTCCCTTTGCAGAAAAACTGCCCCAAAGCATGATGTTTCCACCCCCATGCTTCATAGTAGGTATGGTGTTCTTTGGATGCAACTCAGCATTCTTTGCCCTCCAAACACGACGAGTTGAGTTTTTACCAAAAAGTTCTATTTTGGTTTCATCTGACCATATGACATTCTCTCAATCTTCTTCCGGATCATCCAAATGCTCTCTAGCAAACTTCAGACGGGCCTGGACATGTACTGGCTTAAGCAGGGGGACACGTCTGGCACTGCAGGATTTGAGTCCCTGGCGGCGTAGTGTGTTACTGATGGTAGGCTTTGTTACTTTGGTCCCAGCTCTCTGCAGGTCATTCACTAGGTCCCCCCGTGTGGTTTTGTGATAATTTTGACCCCACGGGGTGAGATCTTGCGTGGAGCCCCAGATCGAGGGAGATTATCAGTGGTCTTGTATGTCTTCCATTTCCTAATAATTGCTCCCACAGTTGATTTCTTCAAACCAAGCTGCTTACCTATTGCAGATTCAGTCTTCCCAGCCTGGTGCAGGTCTACAATTTTGTTTCTGGTGTCCTTTGACAGCTCTTTGGTCTTGGCCATAGTGGAGTTTGGATTGTGACTGTTTGAGGTTGTGGACAAGTGTCTTTTATACTGAGAACAAGTTCAAACAGGTGCCATTAATACAGGTAACGAGTGGAGGACAGAGGAGCCTCTTAAAGAAGAAGTTACAGGTCTGTGAGAGCCAGAATTCTTGCTTGTTTGTAGGTGACCAAATACTTATTTTCCACCATAATTTGCAAATAAAAAAATTCAAAATCCTACAATGTGAATTTCTGGATTTTTTTTTTCATTTAGTCTGTCATAGTTAAAGTGTACCTATGATGAAAATTACAGGCCTCTCTCATATTTTTAAGTGGGAGAACTTGCACAATTGCTTGCTGACTAAATACTTTTTTGCCCCACTGTATGTGTTATCAATAGAGTTGATGACTGGTTGTCATCAAGCTGCCTACTCAAAAAGAAGCTGCAAGCTGTAACCAGTGCTTGCAATCTGGTTCAAGTTATCAGTCAATCTACCTGGGTATTTACAAACAAAACATGAACTAAATCATCCACATGTATTGATCACATCTTTACTAATGTTGCAGAAATCTTCTCTAAAACAGTATCCACACATGCGCCAATCAAGAAACGGACTGTGAGAACTGCGAAATCCCCATGGATAGATGACGAATTGAACAACGATATGGCTGAGAGGGATGAGGCAAAGGGAATAGCAAAAAAGTCTGACAACACAGCGGACTGGCAAATGTACAGTCAACTGAGAAATCAAGTAAATAAACTAAACAAAAAGAAGAAGAAATGTACTATGGAACAAGGATAAATTATATAAAGAATGATAATAAACAGCTCTGTAGTACTATAAATGAAATTCTAGGCAAAAAAGCAATCTTGGTTCCACCCTTCATTGAGGCAGATGGCTTGTTCATAACAACACCCTTTGATATAGTCAACCACTTTAGTAACGTTTTTGTTGATAAGACTAGCAAACTTAGGTAAGTCACGCAAACAACAAATGCTGAGCCTTAGTCATGCATAATGGATTAAATAATGAAAGACAAGCACTGTAGTTTTGAATTCCACAAAGGGGGTGTAGAAGAGGTGATATATTTTTTTGCAATCTATAAATAAGGCCAAACCATCAGGAACCGACAACATGGATGGTAAATTGCGGAGGTTGGTAGTGTAGTACATTGTGACTCCTGTTTGACACATCTTCAATTTAAGCCTAGAGTACAGTGTGGGCCCTCAGACATGGAGGGAGGCAAAGGTCATTCCGCTACCCAAGAATAGCAGAGTACCCTTTAATGCTTTTAACAGCCGATCAATCAGCCTGCTGAAAGTGCTTAGTAAACTTTAAGAAAAAAATGTCTGATCAAATACAAAGTTATTTTCCAGAAAACAAACTAACAACAGAGTTTCAGGGAAGGGCACTCAACATGCTCGGCACTGACACAAATAACAGGTGATTGGCTGAAAGAAATGGGTAGAAACGGTCTCTGCCTAGCCTCTGTCTCTGCCTCCCCTGTCTCCACTGGGATTCTCTGCCTCAGCCTCCAGTATCTATGCTGCAATAGTCTATGTGCCAGCGGGCTAGGGTCAGTCTGTTATATCTGGTATAATTCTCCTGTCTTACCTGGTGTCCTGTCTGAATTTAAGTATGCTCCCTCTAATTCTCTCTCTCTTCCTCTCTCCCTCCCGGAGGACCTGAGCACCTGGACCATACCTTAGGACTACCTGGCCTGATATCTCCTGGCTGTCCCCAGTCCACCTGGTCAACTGCTCTGCCTGCGGCTAAGGAACACTGACTGACCTGTTCACCGGACGTGCTACCATGTCCCGGACCTGCTGTTTTTGACTCTCTTTCTCTACCGCACCTGCTGTCTCGACCTCTGAATGCTCGGCTATGAAAAGCCAACTTCCATTTACTCCTGAGGTGCTGACCTATTGCACCCTCTACAACCTCTGTGATTATTATTTGACCCTGCTGGTTGTCTATAAACTTTTGAACATCTTGAAGAACAAACTGGCCTTAATGGCCATGTACTCTTATAATCTGCACCTGGCACAGCCTGAAGAGGACTGGCCACCCCTCAAAGCCTGGTTCCTCTCTAGGTTTCTTCCTAGGTTCCTGCCTTTCTAGGGAGTTTTTCCTAGCCACCGTGCTTCTACATCTGTATTGCTTGTTGTTTGGGGTTTTAGGCTGGGTCTCTGTATAGCACTTGGTGACAATTCATTTGATTGTGGGAGCTGTTTTGTTAGACTTCAGTGCAGCTTTTGATGCCATTGATCATAACCTATTGGTGAAAAAACATAGGTGTTATGGATTTTCATCCTCTGCCTTATTGTGGATTGACAGTTAGCTATCTAATAGAACACAGAGGGTTTTCGTTAATGGAAGCCTCTCTCATGAAAATTCAGTTGAGTGTGGTGTACCTCAGGGCAGCCGGCTAGGGCCAATATTGTTTTCTAATTTTACAAATGCCCTTCCACTGACCTTGAATAAAGTCTGTGTGTCTCTGTACGCTGATGACAGTATACACTTCAGCTGCAACAGTAAAATAAATAACTGAGACACTTAATTAACATAGAATAGGTAACTAGCAATAGGCTGGTGCAAAATATCGAAATAACTGAAAGCATATTTTTTGGGACAAATCACTTGCTCAACGCTGAACCTCCTTTGGAGCTATTATTGATTAATGTGGCTATTGAGCAAGTTTAGGAGACTAAACTGCTGGGTGTCACCCTAGATAGCAAGCTGTCATGGTCAAAACATATAGACTCAATGGTTGCTAAAATGGGAAGAAGTCTGTCCACGATAAGGAGTTGCTCTGCCTTCTTGACATCTCAGTCGACCAGACAAGTCCTACAGGCCCTAGTTTTGTCACACCTGGACTAATTCCCAGTTGTGTGGTCATGTGCTGCAAAGAAGGACATAGGTCAATTGCAGTTGGTCCAGAACAAAGCAACATGTATCGCACTTAGATGTACACAGAGAGATAGTGTCAGTAACATTCATGTCAGTCTCTCCTGGCTCAAAGTTGTATATAGGCCTTCAGTGGAGAACCTATAGGCCTTCAGTGGAGAACCTATAGGCCTTCAGTGGTGAACCTATAGGCCTTCAGTGGAGAACCTATAGGCCTTCAGTGGAGAACCTACAGGCCTTCAGTGTGTGACAGGTTAGTACAATGATGAACCTACTGTATAGGCCTTCAGTGGTGAACCTAGTGTATAGGCCTTCAGTGGTGAACCTAGTGTTTAGGCCTTCAGTGGTGAACCTAGTGTATAGGCCTTCAGTGGTGAACCTAGTATATAGGCCTTCAGTGGTGAACCTAGTGTATAGGCCTTCAGTGGTGAACCTAGTGTATAGGCCTTCAGTGGTGAACCTAGTATATAGGCCTTCCGTGGTGAACCTCGTGTATAGGCCTTCAGTGGTGAACCTAGTGTATAGGCCTTCAGTGGTGAACCTAGTATATAGGCCTTCAGTGGTGAACCTAGTGTATAGGCCTTCAGTGGTGAACCTAGTGTATAGGCCTTCAGTGGTGAACCTAGTGTATAGGCCTTCAGTGGTGAACCTAGTGTGTGACAGGTTTGTGATTCTGAAAGGACAACAACCGTAATACTAGCGCACTCCTGTAGGAGAGAGCACTTTTTGTAAAACACAAAGGGTCAGTGGTGTAGTGGAGGGTTTACACAGGTATAAGCGGTATACCCACTTTTTTTCAGTGGGCATTGCTTATACTCACTGTTTAATCCCTACTTATGCATATCAAAGTAGTGTAGTGGAGGTATACGACTTATCCATTATGTAGTGCAATAGATAAATCATGCACAAAGTAGCCTACACAATGGCAAAGCACTTGAAATATATTCACATATGCGCCGCACACATAGCTTAGTTTCAGCATAATTTAATCTGCAGGCAGTAAGTGTGCAGCTCTCAACTTGTTTTGTCATGGAGCAGCTCACAGAAGAATGACATCGGTATCCGGTAGGGTAGGAAAGATGTTTCAACTTATCTACCAGTAAATGCTAACTAAGGCAACAATGGGTATGCAAACCAGGTATTGAAATAGTCAGAAGTGTTGGTTCGTAGGCTATTTGTGATGTGCAATTGTCATCATGTGCTGTTTGCATCAGGGGCGTAAACATGGATGGGCCTGGGTGGACAGAGGCCCAACCACTGGGGAGCCAGGCCTTCACAGGCCCACCCACTGGGGAGCCAGGCCCTCACAGGCCCACCCACTGGGGAGCCAGGACCACCCACTGGGGAGCCAGGCCCACCCACTGGGGAGCCAGGCCCTCACAGGCCCACCCACTGGGGAGCCAGGCCCACCCACTGGGGAGCCAGGCCCTCACAGGCCCACCCACTGGGGAGCCAGGCCCACCCACTGGGGAGCCAGGCCCTCACAGGCCCACTCAATCACATTGATGTGGGTTAAGCATTGTTGTGGACTTAGACCATCACATTTGTGAGTGGTGAACCTTTAAAAGAAAAAAGGTGTGATTTTGAGAGTGAAAATCTGAATAATCTATAGGAGAAAAAAAACATAAGAAAACAGGCTTTTTCACACAGGGGGCCTTTCCTTTGCTGGGGGGCCGTTTGGGGAACTTTGTGGCAAAATTAGACTATCCCCACTTCTCCAGGCACCACTACACCCCTGCATAGAGCCGATGGGAAGACAGCAGTCACACACAGCGTGATGTTAAAGCATCACTACACCCCTGCATAGAGCCGATGGAAAGACAGCAGTCACACACAGCGTGATGTTAAAGCATCACTACACCCCTGCATAGAGCCGATGGGAAGACAGCAGTCACACACAGCGTGATGTTAAAGCACCACTACACCCCTGCATAGAGCCGATGGGAAGACAGCAGTCACACACAGCGTGATGTTAAAGCACCACTACACCCCTGCATAGAGCCGATGGGAAGACAGCAGTCACACACAGCATGATGTTAAAGCATCACTACACCCCTGCATAGAGCAGATGGAAAGACAGCAGTCACACACAGCGTGATGTTAAAGCACCACTACACCCCTGCATAGAGCCGATGGGAAGACAGCAGTCACACACAGCGTGATGTTAAAGCACCACTACACCCCTGCATAGAGCCGATGGAAAGACAGCAGTCACACACAGCGTGATGTTAAAGCACCACTACACCCCTGCATAGAGCCGATGGAAAGACATCAGTCACACACAGCATGATGTTAAAGTACCACTACACCCCTGCATAGAGCCGATGGAAAGACAGCAGTCACACACAGCGTGATGTTAAAGCACCACTACACCCCTGCATAGAGCCGATGGAAAGACATCAGTCACACACAGCATGATGTTAAAGTACCACTACACCCCTGCATAGAGCCGATGGGAAGACAGCAGTCACACACAGCGTGATGTCAAAGGATAAGCAGTCCATAAACTCTGACATAATAAGCCAGTAGGTTCCAACCATAAGAATACAAAAACACAAGCAATCTAAACATACATCTAAGCATTTCCCAATCTAAATTTACACCCATTGCAAAAAATATTTCACATTTAGCACACAAAGTAACCGGTGACCTAAAGTTTACAGTGGAACTGACAGTGTTTTAACTACTTTGCAGATATGAAACAAACAGACAATCATAATATCAGTCAAAAATGTTAAATTCCCAGTTTATGCTACAAAAGCAACTTTATAAGAGGTTTTAAAAATAGGTTCTATTTGACTCAACGTTCCATGACGTTCCATGAAGTTATTTTTGGCAGAATAGATGGATGCAGTTCAATGCCTGATTCATATAATTCACCAATACATTTCTTGGTAGTCCAAAACATATTGCTATCAGGTTGTAAATCCCAGCTGGCCTTATACATTGTTTGCTTCCTCCATTTGGGATTCACTGTTTCAGATTCAATGACTCAAAATTCTGGACAAAAACAAAAACAATGTAACTAAGGCTGGGAATGTCAATACAATCAAACTATCAAGGGCAATGATCAGAAGTCAGTCATGATGTGGCTAATAGGCTAGTGTAACTATTTATGTAGCAAGCTAAAAACATGGAGCCTAACAGCTAGCTTCTTGGAGGATGTCATGTCATCCCATTGGAGGAGTGGGTGAGTTTTTCCCCTCATATCGTTTTTTGGTGGCTATACACAGCTAGAGATGCAGGCGTCATTGGGTCAGCTAGAAAGAACTTAAACGACTGTTGTGCAGTTAGCATATCTCCTGCATTCACAAATTCACTCTGGCGATTTACTCCGATTTCAGAGCACTCTCGTCTGAGTATGCCAAAGTGCAGAACAACTGATGAATTTACAAACGCGCAACACCTGCTGAATATGACCAGTGTCAGTAAACGCAGGCAAAGAAAGTCATAGTTAATCACAAAGCTCTAGATAACATGTAAACAGCCTAACCAGCTCTGCTAGGGCAAGTAGGGCATATTCCGGTCACAACTTGCAGACTTGTTTACGTGCTGCTGTGCATTTTGTTGCTCACCTTACTTTGCTACCTGACAACTTTACGGTTTTTACTTTTTAATTACCATTTATATTATTAGTTTTTCCCTCACTCAACTTTTTTTCATTCAACTTTGGGTTTTCAAAGCCAAAAGGCTTCGGAGCCATCATCGACTCAGTGGGTTTTGTCCAACATGTCTCCGGACCTACTCACTGCCACAGTCATACTCTGGACCTAGTTTTGTCCCGTGGAATAAATGTTGTGGATCTTAATGTTTTTCCTCATAATCCTGGACTATAGGACCACAATTTTATTACGTTTGCAATCGCAACAAATAATCTGCTCAGACCCTAACCAAGGATCATCAAGTCGTTCTATAAATTCTCAGACAACACAAAGATTCCTTGATGCCCTTCCAGACTCCCTCTGCCTACCCAAGGATGTCAGATTACAAATTAACCACCTAATTTCATAAGAAACTAGCTCTCTGGTATACAGAAAATACCCGAGCTCTGAAGCAAGCTTCCAGAAAATTGGTATGGAAATGGCGCCACACCAAACTGGAAGTCTTCCGACTAGCTTGGTAAGACAGTACTGCAGTTTCAAAGAGTTTCAAAGAGCATTTTCAAAGAGCCCTCACTGCTGCTCAATCATCCTATTTTTCCAACTTAATTGAGGAAAATAAGAACAATCCAAAATGTATTTTTGATACGGTCGCAAAGCTAACTAAAAAGCAGCATTCCCCAAGAGAGGATGGCTTTCACTTGTGGTAAATTCATTAGAAAGCAAATTACAGACTCCTCTTTAAATCTGCGTATTCCTCCAAAGCTCAGTTTTCCTGAGTCTACACAACTCTGCCAGGACCTAGGATCAAGGGAGACACTCAAGTGTTTTAGTACTATATCTCTTGATGATGAAAATAATCATGGCCTCTAAACCTTCCAGCTGCATACTGGGCCCTATTCCAACTAAACTACTGAAAGAGCTGCTTCCTGTGCTTGGCCCTCCTATGTTGAACATAATAAACGGCTCTCTATCCACCGGATGTGTACCAAACTCACTAAAAGTGGCAGTAATAAAGCCTCTCTTGAAAAAGCCAAACATTGGCCAAGAAAATACAAATCGGCCAATATCGAGTCTCCCATTCCTCTCAATAAAAATAAAAAAGCTGTTGCACAGCAACTCACTGCTTTCCTGAAGACAAACAATGTATACGAAACGCTTCAATATGGTTTTAGACCCCATCATAGAACTGAGACTGCACTTGTGAAGGTGGTAAAGGATCTTTTAATGGCGTCAGACCGAGGTTCTGTATCTGTCCTCGTGCTCCTAGACCTTAGTGCTGCTTTTGATACCATTGATCACCACTTTTTTTAGAGAGATTGGAAACCCAAATTGGTCTACACGGACAAGTTCTGACCTGGATTAGATCTTATCTGTCAGAAAGATATCAGTTTGTCTCTGTGGATGGTTTGTCCTCTGACAAATCAACTGTATATTTCGGTGTTCCTCAAGGTTCGGTGTTCCTCAAGGTTCCACTCACCAGATGATGATCATTTGAAACTTAACTTCTTGTTGAAAGTTATCTTTGAAAAGGGAGAAGCTAACAAATTAGCAAAAAGATCTTCTTTGATAACACCTGTTGCAGCTGCTGCAAACTAGCCGACAACAAAAGCTAGCTAGCTAGACCTTGGGAAAACTACTGCTCGCTATTAGCCTTCAAGAAGGCAGTTTCCATACGTTTTTGTAAAAACGGTCCCACTCATTAAGTAAAAATGTGATTGGTTGATTCCACTGCCACTCCAAAATGACCTATGTTGAGTGGCAGATGCCTTTATCTAGCTTCTGATGGCCTAGCCAATGGCTGACTTAGCAAGCAACTGTAGCATTACCTCCCCAGAGACCCCCCCCAAAAAACCTGATTGGATATTTTTTTCTCTTCAGTGTTAACCTTTTCCTTTCCAATAAAAACTTAAGAGATTAAATCAGAAAATCATTAAAAATAATAATAGTTTTTATCATTATTATCATTATTATTATTCTATCATTCTATTATTCTAATAATTATTTTATAAATCCTTAGAACTTCTCTAAAGGCGTAGAAGGCCAATTGTTCCCCACTGTGTTTGGGTTAGTAATAACTCAATTTGACCTCAGCATGCGTTTTTTCACAATAATGAATGTCTAAGGAATCCATATGTTGTTCTGAAATATAAACACAGAAATACCGGACATTTTGAACTCTTATTATTTGGTGATTTGACAAAATTAAAATCATGGTCTTAAATTGGACTCGCTTTTTTCTGGTCCTGGTCTTGACTTGGTCTCGGTCTTGACTCGGTCCCCCCCCCCCCCCCCCCCCCCCACCCCCACCCCCAGTCTTGGTCTTGTCTCGGACTCGAATTGACGCCCTTACAAGCTTTTACTCTGGCCTTAGATTCCTATTCTCCACTGGAGACCAAACACAAATAATTTCCCCTTTCCCCTAGATCAACATATTGACGTATTCAAATGCCTTCAGTTTATTGTGAGGCCCGATCGATGGAGTGGAATAACACTGTCACTGGAGATAACGTCCCCATCCCTGATCATCTATGGAGCTCATTGAGATTCATCGACTCCCCCTCTCCCTCGACTCCCCCTTCTTCTCTACCTTCTTCCTTCCTGATGCCTCCAGACTCCCTCATGCCCTCCCTATTCCTCCTTTATTATGGTAGCCCTTAACTGCAGTCAAATGTCATAGTGGCTTCATGGGTGTAATGTTATTAATATATTTAATAATTTCATAATTAATACACTTTTTTTATACGCAGAAAGTCAGGTGTTTCAATGTCAAACGGTTTTGATATATTTCCGTCTTCTGTTCTTTATATGAAATGTAATATTGGGATGCAAACTCAAAACATAATACATTTCAACTCTATATCTGCCATGGTATATGTATATTCTTTGTTTAAGACCATAACCATCTGTGTGAGGTGTATACTTTTGGTTCAAATTAGATTTGTTTAAGTCTACCAAGAAACACTCTGTGACCCTGATTTAGCCCACTCCAGTAAAAGCTTATTAAGTGAGAGTGGCATCAAATTAGCAGTGTGATTGGATTAGCATTAGGCATCAGAACCTGAGAGTGTGATTTGGTTAGCATTAGGCATCGGGACCTGAGAGTGTGATTGGATTAGCATTAGGCATCAGGACCTGAGAGTGTGATTGGGTTAGCATTAGGCATCAGAACCTGAGAGTGTGATTTGGTTAGCAATAGGCATCAGGACCTGTGTGTGTGATTGGGTTAGCATTAGGCATCAGGACCTTAGCGTGGGATTGGGTTAGTATTAGGTATCAGGACCTGTGTGTGTGATTGGGTTAGCATTGGGCATCAGGACCTTAGCGTGGGATTGGGTTAGTATTAGGTATCAGGACCTGTGTGTGTGATTGGGTTAGCATTGGGCATCAGGACCTTAGAGTGGGATTGGGTTAGCATTAGGCATCAGGACCTGAGAGTGTGATTTGGTTAGCAATAGGCATCAGGACCTGTGTGTGTGATTGGGTTAGCATTAGGCATCAGGACCTTAGAGTGGGATTGGGTTAGCTTTAGGCATCAGGACCTGAGAGTGGGATTGGGTTAGCATTAGGCATCTGGACCTGAGAGTGGGATTGGGTTAGTATTAGGCATCAGGACCTGAGAGTGGGATTGGGTTAGCATTAGGCATCAGGACCTGAGAGTGGGATTGGGTTAGCATTAAGCATCAGGACCTTAGAGTGGGATTGGGTTAGCATTAGGCATCAGGACCTGAGAGTGGGATTGGGTTAGCATTAAGCATCAGGACCTTAGAGTGGGATTGGGTTAGCATTAGGCATCAGGACCTTAGAGTGAGATTGGGTTAGCATTAGGCATGAGGACCTGAGAGTGGGATTGGGTTAGCATGAGGCATCAGGACCTGGTTACGTTTGTGCTTGAGAAGTTGCCTAATATGGGCATGTCTGATCACCTATACAACATCCAATATGCAGTAATGTGAAGTACTTAAGTAAAAATACTTTAAAGTACTACTTAAGTAGTTTTTTGTGGGTATTTGTACTTCACAATTTCTATTTTTGATAACTGTTACTTTTACTTCACTACATTCCTAAAGAAAATTCTGTACTTTTTACTCCATACATTTCCCTGACACCCAAAAGTACTCACATTAGTACAAAGTACTACACATTTTGAATCTTCAGTTTCTTAGCAATTTCTTGCATGGATTAGCCTTAATTTCCTAGAACGAGAATAGACTGACAAGTTTCAGAAGAAAGGTCTTTGTTTCTGGCCATTTTGAGCCTGTAATCGAACCCACAAATGCTGATGCTCCAGATACTCAACAAGTCTAAAAAAGGCCAGTTTTATTGCTTCTTTAATCAGAACAACGGTTTTCAGCGGTGCTAACATAATTGCAAAAGGGTTTTCTAATGATAAATTAGCCTTTTAAAATTATAAACTTGGATTAGCTAACAACAGTGCCATTGGAACAAAGGAATCCTCTGTATGCCTATGTAGATATTCCATAAAAAATAATCTGTTTCCAGCTACAATAGTCATTTACAACATTAACAATGTCTACACTGTATTCCTGATTCATTTTTTATGTTATTTTAATGGACGAAAAAATGTGCTTTTCTTTCAAAAACCAGGTCATTACTAAGTAACCCCAAACTTCTGAACGGGAGTGTAAGTGCTTCTGAATGGGATATGGTATTAGGCCAGGCGCACCGGTTTGAGTGTCAAGAATTGCAAAACTGCTGGGTTTTTCACGCTCAACAGTTTTCTGTGTGTATCAAGAATGGTCCACCACTCAAAGGACATCCACCCAACTTGACACAACTGTGGGAGATATTAGAGTCAACATGGGCCAGCATCCCTGTGGAATGCTTTCAACACCTTGTAGAGTCCATGTCCTGATGAATTGAAGCTGTTCTGAGGACCAAAGCAGGAGCAAATCAATATTAGGAAGGTGTTCTTAATGTTTTGTACACTCAGTGTATACTTCTCACATGAATAGCACCAGGGATATAGCAGAGGGTAAATGCTGTTTTACATACATTGTCATTTATAAAATAAAGTTAGCATTGTTGTGCATTTACCAACCTTTGTGTTTACCACTACATCCCACTGTAAACTGTAACCACATTTCATCAGTATGACTTTGCTTAGTGTTTATGGTTCTCTGTAATAAAGGGACGTTTATTCCACAAACATGATGAATTGTGGGCCATTAAACTTCCTGCCAGCCCCATCCGACCGCCTGACAGGCCAGAATGTCAATGGGCTCCGTCTCCTTGTAACCGCTGGCGACCGTGCGCCACCGCTCAATGTCCCCTGTGGCATCATGTGGTTTGTGACATTGTGTGACAGTGTGAAACGCATTGTGTGTGTGTGTGTGTGTGTGTGTGTGTGTGTGTGTGTGTGTGTGTGTGTGTGTGTGTGTGTGTGTGTGTGTGTGTGTGTGTGAGAGGTTTTTCTGTGCGTTCCACTCCTGTATTCCTCTGGGTTATGTTCTGCACACTGATTCCCGCAGGAGAGAAGTGTCACCCTGCGCACACATGCACACTCACACACACACATACACACTCACATACGCGTACATGCACACACACAGATGGCATACACACAAACACAGATGGCACACACACAGACACACAGACAGAGCGCAGACAGGGGACATGCAGAGTCCCACACAGAATAACAAAAGGACTCCTCCTCTCATCCTTCTCTCCTCTCATATTTCTCTCCTCCTCACCTCTCATCCTCCTCTCCTCTCCTCCTTCTCCTTCTCCTCTCCTCTCATCCTTCTCTCCTATCCTCTCATCCTCCTCTCCTCCTTCTCCTCTCCTCATCCTTCTCTCCTCTCATCCTCCTCTCCTCTCATCCTTCTCTCCTCCTCTCCTCTCCTCTCTTCCTCCTCTCCTCTCCTCTCATCTCACACTCCTCTCATCCTCTCCTCTCATCCTCCTCTTCTCCCATCCTCCTCTCCTCTTCTCTCCTCCTATCCACAACCACAAAAACTCATCAGGCAACCTCCTATTAGCTGTCTGCTGGACTCAATCACTCTAGCCGGTTTTATAGATCTGTTTCCCTTCTTGTCTCAGGGCATCTGAGGAGAGGTGTGTGTAGGTGTGTGTGTGTGTCTGTGCATGTGTGTATATGTGTGTGTGAGAGAGTGTGTTTGAGTGCATGCATGCATGCATGCCTGTGTGTGTGTGTGTGTGTGTGTGTGTGTGTGTGTGTGTGTGTGTGTGTGTGTGTGTATGTGTGAAAGAAAGAGCCTAATACTGTGATTTGTGCTTATCTAGTGTGTTAGCCAGAATGAGGAACAACTCCATATGTACATGCAATGACAGGGACCTTGTTGTGTATGGTGGCCCATGCATTGTCCGAACTCTCTGAGATATTTTTCGCGACTCAATACATAGGTGTTCTATGGTTGTGAACACCGTCTGAGGGAATTTCAACTGTGTTTCTTTCTCAATAAAGGAAGAGCATTTAAAGAACTACATTTCGTTAGGAACTGAATAAAAATAAAATGTTGTAGAACGTAGGAAAATCCTTCCTTTTAGTCCTTTGGATGTGGATCAATTAGCTGTCAATTCGTTAGAGATCTATTTGTAGGGGATTAAAGAAAACAATATCCTTGACATAAAGGGACTCAACCAATCAATATGTTTGTTGAGTGGTCAATACTTCAATTATGAGAGAGCTCAGCTCAGCAAGTTGACGCCTGGGGGAAAATAGCATATAGCAGGCTTTGAGCTATTACACATCAACACCCCTATGGAAGACATAGAACGAGTTATCTGATAATGACCACAATGGTATAGAGGCAATCGCCATTGCACTGTTTTAGCCTGCTGAGCTAAAGCCTCCTAAGACCATGTCTTCATGTTTCAGGCAAGGTTATTCACCAGTAGAGCAGCGTGGTTCACCGAACCATTTCCATTATGTTGGCACACAGTTCAAGGAAGTGGATGTGTTATAATAAGCACAATGTCAAACACACATCATGCAGAAACACACAAACATGCTTGCACCTATATCTGGGTTCATTTCACTGTGTAAACGTAGGACCATGGAAAGGCTACATTGAAAATATAGAGAAACTTACCCAACACACGTCGAAAAAGATTGCAATAAAATAAGTGCATATTCTGAACCAACTTAGGTGACAGTTGTTGCCTTCCTCTCAGCTGATCATAATGCCAGTAACATTTGGAATAAGTGCATTAACCACAAAACTCTTGGGGTCAAACCAAAGAACACGTAACAGCTGGCACCCCAGAGTTCTGGGGTTAGTTAACACTTTTCTACATAGGATTACGTAGCAATGCTTCAGTCAGGGGAATTCTACTACCCAGCGGTCAGCATTTGTAATGGGACTTCCCAATAACATCATATTCTGTGTGTGAACTGGTTTTCTGGATCCAGAAAACCAGATTACAACCATCTAAAGATGTATTTTTCTGGTTGTGAAAAGGGTGTCTCAAAAACATCATTTTTATGTCATTGCAACCAGTTTTGCCCACTAAGATACTACTACACTTATAATAGCTAAATAAACATACTGTATTCAATGCCTAACACTGAGCAAACCAATATATAACCAAAGGTCAGACAAGGCCTCACACTGATTGTTTCATATTTTCCTCAGTCTGGAGCCAGGGCATGTCCACAGTACTTTACATAAGATATCTTTACATGAGCTTAAGGGCATAAACACAGTCTGTCAGACTGTCCCACTTCACTGTAAAAGCTTTCCTTTAAGGCATAGAGTTTACATTTTAGAGGTAGAATAACTCCACATTCTGGTTCTAGTATCATGAGTTGCAGAGAAAAGCCACTGTCTGGTTTGTGAAAGCGAGGGGATGGCATGTTACCTGGCTATGACAAACAGCACACAACTGACACCCAAGTAAGCCAGCAGAATATACATCCAGATATCGGGTGAGAGGGGGTTGAGGAAGGAGAAGACGCCCGGGTTGGTTCCGTTGGGCTTGCGGTAGAGGATACTTATCCCCAGGGTCATGAAGGGCTTGGAAAAGTCGATGACCTTCTCCCTCACGTAGGTGATGGCCAACGGAGCCACTGCTAGGTCTGCTTTCTGCGAAGAGAGATGGGGAAGATAGCCTGGTCCCAGATCTGTTTGTGCCATCTTGACAACATGTTTGACGTGACCCTGGCTATAGGACAAGACATCAAACAGATCTGGGGTCAGGCTGGTTCACCACATTTGAACCAATTACATTAAAACAGAGATGCAGGGGGGGGGTTGTTGGAGTTCACCAATCAGGGGATTTGGTATCACATTAAAAGAGCTGAGATAGACAAGGGACTAGGTTGTTTTATTTGAAATATAACTTACCTTGCTAAATAAAGGTAATGTAATGTAGTTGGTGGGAACTGGGAAGTCAAAGAACTGAAAAGCCTCCCTATTATAATTTGTGCACCACCCAAAACAGACCCCATTATACTGTAGATATAACCTCTGAACCCATCTGAAGACCATTTATTTATTTTTATTTAACTTTTAATTAAACAGGAAGTCACACTGAGATTAAACATCTATTTTACAAGAGAGCCCTGTATACATTACAATAAAAACAGAATAATGAAACTAGAGGTCGACCGATTAATCGGCACGGGCGATTTCAAGTTTTCATAACAATCGGTAATCTGCATTTTTGGATGCCGATTATGGCCAATAACATTGCACTCCACGAGGAGACTGTGTGGCAGGGAGATCACCTGTTACACAGGTGCAGCAAGGAGCCAAGGTAAGTTGCTAGCTAGCATTAAACTAAAAACAATCAATCTTAACATAATCACTAGGTGAACACATGGTTGATGATATTACTGGTTTAACTAGCTTGTCTTGCGTTGCAAATAATCAATGCGAATCAAAGCCTACTTCGCCAAACGGGTGATGATTTAACAAGCGCATTCGTGAAATGTCGTTGCACCAATGTACCTAACCATAAACATCAAAGCCTTTCTTAAAATCAATACACAAGTATATTTTTTTCAACCTGCATATTTAGTTCAAATAAATTCATGCTAGCAGGCAATATTAACTAAGGAAATTGTGTCATTTTTCTTGCGTTCTGTGCAAGCAGAGTAAGGGTATATACAGCAGTTTGGGCCGCCTGGCTCGTTGCGAACTGTGTGAAGACCATTTCTTCCTAACAAAGACCGTAATTAATTTGCCTGAATTTTACATAATTATGACATAACATTGACGGTTGTGCAATGTAACAGCAATATTTTGACTTATGGATGGTTCTGTATTTCACTGAAAGGATAAACGTTTGTTTTGAAATGATAGTTTATGGATTTGACCATATTAATGACCTAAGGCTCGTATTTCTGTGTGTTTATTATATTATAATTAAGTCTATGATTTGATATTTGATAGAGCAGTCTGACTGAGTGGTGGTAGGCCGCAGCAGGCTCGTATGCAGACATTCAAGCAGCACATTCCTGCATTTGCCAGCAGCTCGCCACAATGCTTGAAGCACAGCGCTGTTTATGACTTCAAGCCTATCAACTCCCCAGATTAGGCTGGTAATACTATAGTGCCTATAAGAACATCCAATAGTCAAAGGTATATGAAATCCAAATATTATAGAGAGAAATAGTACTATAATTCCTATAATAACTACAACATAAAACTTCTTACCTGGGAATATTGAAGACTCATGTTAAAAGGAACCACCAGCTTTCATATGTTCTCATGTTCTGAGCAAGGAACTTAAACATGAGCTTTTTTACATGGCACAAACTGCACTTTTACTTCTCCAACTGTTTTTACATTATTTAAACCAAATTGAACATGTTTCATTATTTATTTGAGACTAAATAGATTTTTATTTCTGTATAATGTTAAGTTAAAATAAAAGTGTCCATTCAGTATTGTTGTCATTATTACAAGTATATATATAAAAACCGTCCGATTAACCGGTATCAGCTTTTTTTGGTCCTCCAAGAATCGTCATCGGTATCAGCGTTGAAAGATCATAATCGGTCGACCTCTAAATAAAACATACACATATATGTGTTTTAAAACAATATAATTCAGAACACAATCAACCAAAATAAACATATTTAATAAATGCAATCACATTCAACTACATAAAAGTCGTCAATCAGTTATTAAACTGCCTGAGTGACACCAGCACATCTAACTGCAGTGAACTCGGCAGATTGTTCCACAAATTAGGGGCAAAAAAACGAAATGCAGATTTTCCCAAATCTGTGGAGACTGCAGGGATCTCTAGTGTTATCCATTCCTGAGAACGGATTTAGATAATTTATGACTCTTAACTTAATTAATGACGTTACAAATGGAGGGAGATTCTGTCAGATTGCTTTGTAAATAAATGAAAGAGAACGCAGCTCTCTTCTTGCAGACAGAGAGGTCCATCCCACATTTCATACAGACTACAATGATGAGTCCTAACATTGTCCGCTGTGATAAAATGTACTGTGGAATGGTAGACTGTGTCCTAGGGTTTCAAAACAGCATGTAAACAATATCACCAAAATCCAATACAGGGAGAAACGTCATTTGAACAATCTTTCTCCTATTTTCAATACTGAGGCATGATTTATTTCAATATATAAAAACAATCTTGGATCTTAGCATCTTAGTCAGATTTTATTTGTGTTATGAAGGACAACTTGTCATCAATCCAACCCAGGTACTTATATTGAGAAACAAGCTCAATTTCGGCTCCATTTGTAGCACAAATATGCAGGTCCTCAGGGTCAACCATGAAGCTACATTATAGACATAACCTTTGAACCTATCTGAAGACCACGAAACTCCATTATAGACATAACCTTTGAACCTATCTGAAGACCACGAAACTCCATTATAGACATAACTTCTGAACCTATCTGAAGACCACGAAACTCCATTATAGATATAACCTCTGAACCGATCTGAAGACCACGAAACTCCATTACAGACATAATTTCTGAACCTATCTGAAGACCATTAAACTCCATTATAGACATAACCTCTGAACCTATCTGAAGACCATTAAACTCCATTATAGACATAACCTCTGAACCTATCTGAAGCCCATGAAGCTCCATTGTATCCATGATCCAACCAACCGACCGTAACCTCGTCAACACGGCAACCCACCAATAACCACTATGGTAACCATGACAATAGTCCACTTCTCCTCCCCCTACTCACATGGTCCATGAGCTCCCTGACCATGCCGTTCCACTGGCTCGTGCTCTCCTCCAGCGCCCCGTACTTCCCGTCCTCCACCAGGCGCACCTATTAATGAGAATAAGAATGACTACAGCAACAACTATTAATATTAATATTAACAATATATGTAATTTACTAGAAACTTGTAGTAGTACACGCATTCATTTTCATACCATCGTGATTGATCCCAGAACCCTGGTGTTACAAGCACCATGCTACGCCAACTGAGACACATGGGAAGCCACTCACCTCATAGCGGAAGCCCAGGATCGCTGAGAGCTCGCGGAGAAGGTCGATGCAGTAGCCTTCGAAGCGGTCGTTGCCGTACAGCGGCTTGTCTGACTTCTTGAACATCACGTAGGGCTCCACCTGTTAAGGAAAAATGGGGGAGGGGGGAGGAGATGGAAGAAGAAGAAGAAAGGAGAAAGAGGCAGAGCAGGGGCAAAAGACAAAGGTAGTTTGGTATTTGTTGGCATTTTATTAGGATCTCCAGTAGCTGTTGAGGAAGCAGCAGCTTCTCTTCCTGGGATCCACACAAAACATGAAACATGACATACAGTGGGAAGAAAACGTATGTGAACCCTTTAGAATGACCTGAATTTCTGCATAAATTTGTCGTAAAATGTTATCTGATCTTCATCTAAGTCACAACAATAGACAAACTTAAACTAATAACACACAAACAATTATACGTTTTCATGTCTTTACTGAACACACCATGTATTCATTCACAGTGCAGGTTGGAAAAAGTATGTGAACCCTTGGATTTAATAACAGGTTGACCCTCCTTTGGCAGCAATAACCTCAACCAAACGTTTTCTGTAATTGCGGATCAGACCTGCACAACTGTCAGGAAGAATTTTGGATAATTTCTCTTTACAAAATTGTTTCAGTTCCACAATGTTCTTGGGATGTCTGGTGTGAACTGCTCTTTAGAGGTCATGACACAGCATCTCAATCGGCTTGAGGTCAGGACTGACTGGGCCACTCCAGAAGGCGTATTTTCAAGCCATTCTGTTATTGATTTACTTCTGGGTTTTGGAATGTTGTTCTGTTGCATCACCTAACTTCTGTTAAGCATAAATTGGCAGACAGATAGCCTTACATTCTCCTGCAAAATGTCTTGATATACTTGGGAATTCATTTTTCTGTCAATGATAGCAAGCTGTCCAGGCCCTGAGACATCAAAGCAGCCCCAAACCATGATGCTCCCTCGACCGTAGTTTACAGTTGAGATGAGGTTTTGATGTTGGTGTGCTGTGCCTTTTTTTCTCCACACATAGTGTTGTGTGTTCCTTCTAAACAACACAACTTCAGTTTCATCTGTCCACAGAATATTTTGCCAGTAGCGCTGTGGAACATCCAGGTGCTCTTTTGCGAACTTCAGACGTGCAGCAATGTTTTTTTTGGACAGCAGTGGCTTCTTCCGTGATGTCCTCCCATATACGCCATTCTTGTTTAGTGTTTTACGTATTGTAGACTTGTCAACAGAGATTTTAGAATCTTCCAGAGATTTTTGTAAGTCTTTAGCTGACACTCTAGGATTCTTCTTAACCTCATTGAGCATTCTGTGCATTCAGCGCATCTATGGAAGACGGCCACTCCTAGGAAGAGTAGCAACAGTGCTGAAATTTCTCCATTTATAGACAATTTGTCTTACCATGGACTGACTTTTAGAGATAGTTTTGTAATCTTTTCCAGAATTTATGCAAGGCAACAATTCTTAATCTTAGGTCTTCTGAGATCTCTTTTGTTCGAGGCATGGTTCACATCAGGCAATGCTTCTTGTGAATAGCAAACTCACATGTTGTGATTAGTTTTTTATGGGGCATGGCAGCTCTAACCAACATCTCCAATCTTGTCTCATTGATTGGACTCCAGGTTAGCTGACTCCTGACTCCAATTAGCTTTTGTAGAAGTCATTAGCCTAATGTTTCACATACTTTTCCCAAGCTACACTGTGAATGTTTAAATTATGTATTCAATATAGACAAGAAACATCCAATAATTTGTGTGATATTAGTTAAAGCACACTGTGTTTGTCTACTTTTGTGACTCTTATGAAGGTCGGATCAAATTTTATGCAAAATTTATGCAGAAATCCAGGTAATTCCAAATGGTTCACATACTTTTTCTTGCCACTGTAATACTGAACATTAATAGACAAGAACAGCTCAAGGACAGAACTACATCAATTTAAAAAAGGCGCACGAGCCTACATATCAATACATACACACAAACTATCTAGGTCAAATAGGAGAGAGGCGTTGTGCCGTAAGGTGTTGCTTTATCTGTTTTTTGAAACCAGGTTTGTTGTTCATTTGAGCAATATGAGATGGAACTGTACGCTTTCTTGCATTTGTTCTGGATTTGGGGACTGTGAAAAGACCCCTGGTGGCATGTCTGGTGGGGTAAGTGTGTGTCTCAGAGCTGTGTGTAAGTTCACTATGCAAACAATTTGGGATTTTCAACACATTAATGTTTCTTAGAAAAATAAGAAGTGATGCAGTCAGTCTCTCTTCAACTCTTAGACATGCATAGTATTTATATTAGTCCTCTGATTACAATAAAGAGCGAGACGTGCCGCTCTGTTCTAGGTCAAATGCAACTTAACTAGGTCTGTCCTTGCAGCACTCGACCACACGACTGGGCAATAATCTAGATAAGACTAAACTAGAGCCTGCAGGACTTGCTTTTTGGAGTGTAGTGTCAAAAAAGCAGAGCATCTCTTTATTACTGACAGACCTCTCCCCATGACAGTTTTTTACCTAGAGAGCTGCCCTGCGGTACACCTCACTTTACATGTTTGACATTAGAGAAGCTTCTATTAAAGAAAACCCTCTGAGTTCTATTAGATAGATAGATATGAATCCACAATATGTCAGAAGTTGAAAAGGCATAACACATACGTTTTCTCAACGACAGGTTATGGTCAATAATATCAAAGGCTGCACTGAAATCTAACAGTACAGCTCCCACAATCGTGTTATTAGCAATTTCTTTCAACCAATCATCAGTAATTTGTGTCAATGCAGTACATGTTGAGTGCCCTTCTCTATAAGCATGCTGAAAGTCTGTTGTTAATTTGTTTACAGAGAAAAAGCATTATATTTGGTCAAACACCATTTTCCACAACAGTTTGTTAAGAGCTGGCAGCAAGCTGATTGGTCTGCTGTTAGAACCAGTATAGGCTGCTTTACCACTTTTGGGTAGCGGAATGACTTTGGCTTCCCTCCACGCCTGAGGACAAAGACTTTCCTCAAGGCTCAGATTAAAGATATGACAGATAGGAGTGGCTATAGAGTCAGCTACCATCCTCAGTAGCTTTCCATCTGAGTTGTCAATGCCAGGATGTTTGTCATTATTGATCGATAACAATTTTTCCGCCTCTCCCACACTAAACTTTACAAAATTCTAACTTGCAATGCTTTTCTTTCATTATTTGTTCTTTAATGTATGAGTACGATGGAATTCCCTGTCTTAGTTTTCCCACTTTGCCAATGAAGTAATCATTAAAATATTTGGCAACATCAAATAAGAGAGGGGGAGACAGGGGAGAGAGAGGTGGAGAAAGGGAAGAGAGGAAATATGGAGAAGAGAGAGCAGAGAAAGACGGCAACACAGAGTGTCAAAAAAGGAACGAGAAAGAGAATGATGAGAAAAGAGAGAAAAAAAAACATCATACTCCATCCATGTCTGGTCTAGTAGTGTATGTTAGACTATGAAGTCCTATCCTTGATAGTACCGAAGGGTTAAATCTGTGCTGTCAGTCGTTGTGACTTCAGTGACGGAGACAGAGACCTAGCCCTTCAGTGATGCTGCTGTGAGGCTACAGACATACAGAGACCTAGCCCTTCAGTGATGCTGCTGTGAGGCTACAGACAGACAGAGACCTAGCCTTCAGTGATGCTGCTGTGTGCCTGTATGGGGCTACAGAGAGACAGAGACCTAGCCTTCAGTGATGCTGCTGTGAGGCTACAGACATACAGAAACCTAGCCCTTTAGTGAGGCTGCTGTGTGCCTGTATAGGGCTACAGACATACAGAGACCTAGCCAGATGTGTGTTTACCAGTATGGTGGAGACACGGAGGGATTTGTTAGCCAGAGAGTCTGTGATGTTGGTTGTCTTGCTCTTGTGGTTGTCCGTCATGTTCAGGCCACTGGGAGGGTCCCACGTTCCTATCTGTGGGTGACACATTTCTCATGTGATAAAATGGTAATTAGTGAAGCACGATATGACATTTTTGGCCGATACCGATATCCAATATTTTCCTTGCCAAAAAAATCCCGATACCGATAACCGATACCGATAACCGATATTTAAAATGTTAGCGGTCTTCAAGCATTCTCGTACAGTTAAATAGTTAACACACACACATGGACACAGCGATCTAAGGCACAGCATCTCAGTGCAAGAGGCGTCACTACAGTCCCTGGTTCGAATCCAGGCTGTATCACATCTGGCCATGATTGGGAGTCCCATAGGGTGGCACACAATTGGCCCAGCATCGTCTGGGTTTAGCTGGGGTAGGCCGTCATTGTAAATAAGAATTTGTTCTTAACTGACTTGCTTAGTTAAATAAAGGTTACACACACACACACACACACACACACACACACACACACACACACACACACACACACACACACACACACACACACACACACCACACTTACCAAAAGGTTATTTTTTTTTGGCATTTACGCATTTCCCCATTACCAGTAAAACATAATCAAAACCTATTTATTTCACTTACTTGCTGTGCTGTTTCTTTGTTCATTTGTTCATTTGTTTCATTCTCAACCAGGGTTTATATGGAACCCCGTTTGGGTCTTTGCTATGGAACCCCGTTTGGGTCTTTGCTATGGAACCCCGTTTGGGTCTTTGCTATGGAACCCCGTTTGGGTCTTTGCTATGGAACCCCGTTTGGGTCTTTGCTATGGAACCCCGTTTGGGTCTTTGCTATGGAACCCCGTTTGGGTCTTTGCGTGTCAAAAAAGAAAACAATGACCAGTAGATAACACTATTTGACGTGTCAAATAAGCTTGTTGACCAATCAGAACCTGAATATGACCGCACATCACAATAATTTAACACGTTCATACATTTTTGACCTAGTTATTGCACATTGATTGCACTATCACTTGCATTTCATGTCACAACGATTCACCGTTACGTATGCTATGATGCTGGTAAAGTTGTCTTGCGCACCTACAGTGCTGGTCATAAAAAATGGATGCAAACAATGTTCTTCCCCAAAAACAGCAAAATGACATGATCTGTTTCAGTAGCTATAGCTAGCTAGCTAACTATATACCTAGGTGTCATCATCTAAAATAAGCCTAATTTATAAGACAGTTTTTATTTGATTAATGGTGGTCGGACCCATCTATGTGAAGCTAGCCACAATAAGGATTAGCCGCAATAGTGGACTTTTGAGGTTAGCCTTCAAAATAAAAGTATGGCATAACTCAACTATTTGAATTAATTTGCATCACTGCCAATGACATACTTTTATTTTGAAGGCAAACTGAAAATTCTACTATTGTGCTTATTCCTTATTGTGGCTAGCTTCACAACACAAAACCAAGTCCGGTTGAGCCTCACTAACCTGATGAAGCTAGCTGGCTGCTTATAACTTTAGCTTTGGGCAACAGGGTTAAGTAGCTGGCTAACTATTTATTTTCATGAACTGAAGGACAATTTCAATAGGCGAACAACAAGTGGCAACCTAGCTAATACTTACTCACAAGGATTCCTAAATCATTGCTAAGAATAATGAAAATGACTGCAGTTTCTACTGGTCATTTTTTTCAGGCTGGTTGTACTGGTGCCAGCTAGGTACCAAGCTAAAGCTAGCTACCCCAGAAATTGTGGTCGAACAAACAATGCTTTATTAGCAACGTGGTATTGCAAACTCATCGTTCGTGTCCGGTGTTTGCTTGTTTGCAGACTTTTTTGTACAGCTTTTGACAGTATCTTTTTTGACACGCAAAGACCCAAACGGCATTCCATAGTATGTATGTCATGAAGCTAATAGCAGTGACACTATTACTGTGTAGGGCAACATCTGAAAAATAGCGCACTTAGTAGTGTGTACCGGTGCTCGACCAGTCGGTGAAGGCCAACATCACCCACGACAGAGAACGGTTGATTGTCAAGGGCAATATATTCCATTATCTTGGCTTTAATGGATTTCGCCTTTTGAGTGGTCTCGTTGAAATGTTTTTATTCTTTCAAATGACTGCTCGACTTGTTGACTGTTGATCCACATAGCAGACATTGTGGGCTAGTTTAGGGATGCTGTGTTGCACATGTAGCACAACATTTTACATGGTGTCATTATGTCATGTACCTACGTTATGTAGATATGCATGGCAGCTTTGACATCGGTTTAGCCCATCGGCGTTAAACTAGACATCGGCGGAATCAGATGTTGGCATTTTTAGCTAATATCCTCCGATTCCGATATGTTCACCGATATATCATTCATCCCTAATGGTAATTTATGTACACAGCACTGTGCCATCCTAAGACAGAACACCCCTTTCCTTAAGAACAATATGGTCATTAGAAGAAAAATTATTCTCAATTATGTCATTATACTTGAACAATATGAACCAATCAGAAATACTGATGACGAAAAACCAGGAAATTGAGTAATGTAATTACTCATGAAACCAGGGCAAAAAGGTACATTGGTAAGCAAACAGTCAAAGTATTGGATACAGTGGTGAAAATACTCGTACCAAAATAGAGGACAGTAGAACAATATATACCATTTACATTTAGTTTATTTGACTATTTTTGGGCTGAAAAGTCAAAAACAAAGGAAACGTTTATTTAATGATATGTGCTGTGCTGTATTTTGTTGTGATAATTATGTTTTTAAATAAAATACATTACAAAAACTTCAGTCTGTGTGATTGACAGGAGTGATGATCAGAGGGGCAGAGTTTTTACCATACCATCATTAAGACAGGGGCAGAAGTATGGATAGATTTTCTCAGTGAAGGTGCAGCCAGTGAAAGAGTAGATATGACACCTGGCCTCCACATCGTAAAAGGATACCTGACCCTCCTCACAATCCCCAAACACCCCCACCTTCTGAGGCTTCTCTCTAAGGAGGAAGTTGACAGCTGGGTCATCATTAGCTGCATAAAAATGTGTGTTCCTCAGCCATATGGTCCTGTAGCCATTCTCAGAACCCAGGAAAATGTAATTCTTCCTGTTGATAGACTCTTTGGCCACTCCTAAATCCCATTTAGTCTTCTCCTTGACTTGCACCTCATAGTATAATCTCCCAGAGAAGCCATCTTTTCTGCTTCTCCTCAACTACCTCAATGAGCTCAACATGGCTTCTCTCAATGGAGCTCACCAGAGCAGTGAAGACCTGCATGCTGTCTGCTATCTCTCTCTCTGCTTCTCTCTTGCTGATCTCTACTGAGTGTTTCATTTCCTGAACCTTCTGCAGTTGCAGTCGCACTTCTGCCTCTGTCTGCCCCAGCTGAGCCTTCTTTTTTTCCATACTCTTCTTCTAGAGGGACAGTGTAGTTAGTCTTGTGGTCTGTTTTCTTGCACTGGACACAAACACACATCTGATCAGTCCTACAGAACAGGTCCAGAGGTTTGTCAGGTTCCTTACACACCCTGTCTTCCAGGTTCTTTACTGGGTCAATCAGCTCATGTCTCTTCAGGGCTGGGGCGATCTGATGAGGCTGCAGGTGAGTCTCACAGTAAGAATAGGCATGACTTCAGAGCCTTCAGCTTTGTCCCAGTGCACACGTCACAGGCCACTCTCCCAAGCTTGGCAAAGTTTTGGTCTGGGCTGCGGCTAGCTCTCAGTTGAACTGACTTCCGGAACTGAGTAGCCATCTCAGAAATGAAAGCAGTGATGCAAATCTCAGGTCTCCTGTCAAATTTCTTCCTACAGATTGGACACTGGCACAGGTCATCACTGTCCCAGTACCTTCTGATGCAGGCCATGCAGAAGTTATGGTCACTGGCTCAGAGAACACAACCAGACAGATAAAGCACAGGAAGTTCTCTTCGGACAGGAGATTGTTGCATATCGCCATATCTAGACAGAGACCAAAAGTGAAACCATTGAGCAATTCCTTGAATCTCTCAGCTCTCGTAGTTGATAACTCATTAAGTGTATTTGAGTGTAAATTAAAAACTAGTTGTAAAAATTTCATTATGATACAAGTTAATCTTGATAAATGGTTTCACCATAGAGATTGGAAATCGTCCTAAATGAGTCGTAAAACAGGTAAAGACATGAACACGGTAGTTAGTCAGTCGTCTCCTCTCACCTGCGTGTGTCTGTTCTTTCTGTTTGTGAAAGAGGTCTGGAGAAAGTTAGTTCAGAGAGATTAGTAGGTCTAAAGAGTCTGAGAAACCTTCTCTGTGAAACCTTCTCTGAGAAACCTTCTCTGAGAAACCTTCTTTAGTTTCACTTCAGCAGAATGACTTTAAAATGTTCCTCCTCGTCCGATACTGCTATTGGCTACAGCCCTGAATCATAGAGCTTTTCCCAAATGTACCACAAGTTTGGTTAGAGTTTTGGTTTCTTTTGTTTTCAAAGATATCTTGGTATGTTTAAAACACAACTTAACCTTATGGAAAAGTAAGTTACAGGTATTTGGAAAGAAGAAAGGAAAATCCAAGAAATGTTGAAAACACACACACCTTTTCCAGTCCGTCCTCCTTAAGACTGATCACGTCCAGGTCGAAGTCTGTCCTCAGTCCGTTGGTTCTGTTGAAGAGGATTCGTCCAGTCAAGCCATCCCAATGGGCCTATAGAGAGACACACACACACACACACACACACACACACACACACACACACACACACACACACACACACACACACACACACACACACACAGACACAGACACAGACACACAGACACACACGCACGCAAACACACACCACCCAATTCAACTAAAAAACTAATCCAAAGTGTCCAAATTGTATCCCTCAATTACCCATAATCCTACATGCTCTTTCATTGTATTTCAATCCAAAACCATAGCCCCACAATGTTTCCATTTCAATTAGCTAGCCGTTCCGTCTGGCTCTCTCCACACTGTCTGCATTTCACAACAACAGACAACAGAGAGGAGGCTTGTTTGACAGGTATAAGAGGTCATTACGCTGTGAAGTTGGTTAGTGGTGCTTGAAGTTTCACTTCAAAGTGATTGGAGGATCAGAGAGACAGCGTGGGGAGAGATGAGAGATGGAGCGGAGAGGAGGGAGGGAGGAGGGGAGGAGAGAGGGAGGAAGGGAAGAAAGTACAATGGTTCATTCTGTAAATGACCTACAATAACACCGCACACACAATGAAAGCGCTCTCGTCTGCAAAGCGAATGGCTGACCTTAGTGACCTTAGTGACTGGTGTTCGAGAGATGTAACAGGGCTTTGATATAGACACACGCCGAGATATGGTTATGCAGACAGGTAGAGATGTCTTCCTTATCCCTGTCTCTATTATGCGTGATAGGACCACACACACACACACACACACACACACACACACACACACACACACACACAGTGTCCTCTGTAATTATTGGGACAGTAAAAATGTTTTCTTCTGTTGGCTCTGTACTTTGGATTTGGAATCAAACAATGACTATGAGGTTTAAGTGCAGATTCCAAAATGACACAATACATTATTTAAACACTATTTTTTTCTACTACTTTAACACACACAAGTGAATTTGTCCCAATACCTTTGATTCTCTAAAATGTGGGGACATATATTTTTTTATTTGTTTTGTTATACAAAGTTGTATTTATTACAAACAAACAAAACTATAATACAGACCTAAATGGGTTCACAAGCAATAGTCATCACCTCCCAGTCATAGAAACAACACGACAAATAGAATGTGTCCAGATTCTAGAATTGTTGTTTCTACCAGTGATCCTAGAAAGCATTTGTTCATGCGATGCTACTTCCAACATTGAATCTATCCACGGTTTCAAAGTAGGAGTGGCATAACCCTTCCAAATTCTAAGGATTACTCTAGCTGCTGTAACCATACCAACAGTGATCAGTGGTGGAAAAAGTAGACAATTCTCATAATTGAGTAAATGTAAAGATACCTTAATATAAAATGACTCAAGTAAAATGGAATGTCACCCAGTAAAATACTACTTGAGTAAAAGTCAAAAATGTTTTTTTTTTATATATTCTTAAGTATCAAAGTAAAAGTATAAATCATTTCAAATTCCTTATATTAATCAAACCAGGCGGCACAATTTTTACATTTTATTTTACAGATAGCCAGGGGCACACTCCAACACTCATACATAATTTACAAACGGAGCATTTGTGTTTAGTAAGTCCGCCAGATCAGAGGCAGTGGGGAGGACCAGGGATGTTCTTTTGATAAGTGTGTGAATTGGACCATTTTCCTGTCCTCTTAATTAACCTTACAGGATGGGTGTCCCTAAACCGGGACGGTTGTTGCTAACGTGCACGAATGTGACAAAAATGACGTTGTATACAACAGCCAACTTTCTGGGACATCAACATGTCTTATATGGGCAGAAAGCTTAAATTATTGTTAATCTAATTGAAGTGTCCAATTAACAGTAGCTATTACAGTGAAAAATACCATGCTATTGTTTGAGGAGAGTGCACAACAACAAAAAACGTTTATCATGGCAACTGGTTTGATACATTCTCCTCTGAAGGTAAATAATGTACTTACATTCGATAATTTTGCTCTGATTTGCATAGCATAGTTTTGTTTGATAAAACCCCCGGCCATCTGGATGTGTGAAAGTTGGTGTATCTGCTAGTGATCCATCATGTATGACATTCCTGGGAGTGTGTAAACTTACATTTTCTTATTACCATAGCATTTTTGTATGTTCTCTGTAGGTATGTACTTGAAAATGTATCAATTGACCAATTCGACACATTTGGGCAAATTCCTGACAGACTTGATACAAAATATTGTGCAGCAATGTAATTCTTCACTGGATCAGTCTGAAACTTTGCACACACACTGCTGCCATCTGGTGGTCAAAATCTAAATTTCACCTAGATTCCTATCTGAAAGTATTTGCATTTCAAAGATGATGGAACAAAAATTAAAAATGAAAAACACATATTCTTTTGTTTGTATTATCTTTTTTCAGATTGAATGTGTTGTATTCTCCTACATTAATTTCACATTCCCACAAACTTCAAAGTGTTTCCTTTCAAATGGTATCAATAATACGCATATTCTTGCTTCAGGTCCTGAGCTACAGGCAGTTAGATTTGGGTATGTCATTTTAGGCGATCCTGTAATGTAATGAGTACTTTTGGGTGTCAGGGAAAATGTATGTAGTAAAAAGTACATTATTTTCTTTAGGAATGTAGTGAAGTAAAAGTTGTCAAAAATATAAATAGTAAAGTAAAGTACAGTACAGATACCCCCAAAAAACTACTTACGTAGTACTTTTTTACTTAAGTACTTTACACAAAATCCAAATTTGTTACATTAGTTAACTCTGTTCTAATGCCCAGGAGGTATATTCTCAGGGAAACTAGAATTGTTAACCACAACCATTCATTCAGATATTTCAAAACATCCTTCCAGAAAGGTAGCAATAATGTACATTCCCATACTGTGTGTTAAAATGTCCCAGTGTCTTTTTGGCATTTCCAACACAGAGAATTGTTGGTCAGACCCATTTTATGAAGCCTTGTTGGGGTCCAATAAAACCTATGTAGAATCTTATATTGAGTAAGTCTCCTCCTGGCTTCCCTTATGTTCCTCCCTGAGCTGGACAAGATCTTCTACCAGGTATCATCCTCAATTTCACACTTAAGGTCAGTTTGCCATATTGTTCAAAAGTTTTTCCAGTCTTTACTCTGCAGATGGCTAAATATTGAGTAAAATAATTCTGCTTTAAGTTTGGGTAATTCCAAATACTCTGCTATTGGGTTATTTCCTGGATTTTGTTGATAGCCGGTTAACAAATATTCAAACTCATATTTCCAGAAATGTCCCTTGTCTCCCACATCATATTGTTGTACCAAATCTGAGTACGACATTGAAACCTCTTCGTTGTACAGATCACCTAGGGTATGAATTCCTTTCATTAGCCATCGTTTTCAGTACACAGACTTCCCTCCTATCTGTAGCCTAGGATTGTGCCACAGTGATGAGTATCCTTTAAGATGTGAAATTCCACATATCTTGTGTAATGTTCTCCATGCCTCTTTTGAGTGTAACAAAATTGGGTTAGGAGTTTCAACAGACTTCTCCCCTGTAAAGTGCTGATATTTCTAAACGGTTCACCCGATATGGATGAAAATCCCCTCAAGTTAAAGCTGACAGTCTGCATTTTAACCTCATAGTCGTTGTTTGATTTCAAATCTAATCTGTTGAAGTACAGAGCCAAAAGAAGAAAAAATAACTTCACTGTCCCAATAATTAGGGAGGGCACTGGATAGTAACACACACACCAGCATCTACACTCACAGCTATGTCGTCACATACACAAAAAGGATAACACAGCCATAGATTCACACGGTGCATATATTACCCACTGAAGGTGAAAAGGGGGTGTGTTCAGCAGAAGATGTGGAGGGGGGGTGGGGGGGGTCTGCTCCATTAACCCAGGGGGTGATTAGAAAAGGCCCAGTGTGTCACCTGAATTGACTGATTTTAAATGGAACTGTCCCCTGGTTTCCTGTCCGAGAGTTCAGGGTTTGTTGGGTCAAACAGGGATGCTGCTGGTAGCTGGGTGGTCCAGTCGGTTTGTGCTTTAGCTAACTCCTCTCAGTGTTCATTCATTGTCATGCCAAACATGTACAGTATGTGTTGACAATGCTACAGCGCAATAGAATGAATAATATGTGTACACAGTGCTTTACAGGTAAAGCTGTCTCAAAGGGCATGGATTCAAATGAATAGAAGAGACTAGGAGGAATATATGAAAGATACTCCGTATATTTGACGTTGTATATGCTACTACAGCACACAGCATGGCTTGATTGCATGAAGTCATAGTCACTCAATTCATCATATACTGTATGTCAATGAAACTTGAACATTTTGCACTACGGTACCTCTTTGATGAGGCTGATGAAACGCCCCCCGAAGCGCCAGGGTTTGTGGCGGTTGCACTGCAGCGAGCTGACGGTGATCTGCTGCGACTGCTGCACCGCCACAGCCACAACGTGCACCGCGTCGAACATCAGCGCTGCGTCCGTCTGCACAGAGGTAGTTGTGATGTCAGAGCATTATTACATCATGAGACAAAAGGTCTCTCTTGCAAAAGAGATTAGATTAAATCTCCATGAGACAACCTGTGTAAAAGGTTACATCAAAATAAAGAGCATTGTTATGTCAGAGCATGATTACATCATATGAGGCATTATGACATTGGATCATTATTAAGAGCTGTGCAGACACAGAGCTATGGGCTATGGATGTTCGCTGAGGACCCACTTGTCCCTCTAGTCAAAGTGGCTAGTGCCTTCACACACAAGGGCGACAGTCGACGGTGACCATAGCAACTAAATAAACAAACATTATCGATGTGCGTGAAGTGAATCGCTATAACATCATAAACATGCATAAAAAAGTATTTACATCCAACACAAATCATAAACCCAAAAATAGATTAGAAAACAATGATTTGCTAGAGTGGCAAGTTAGCTGGTCCTGCTCAACAAAGATGGCACCGCTTCAAAAAAATAGAGCAGAATCATATTTCCTTGCCTCGGCTGAGCAGCTTCCAAGGGCCCGAGCACCTCCAACCTCTCTTTCTGGATAGAATTGGCTTCATTGAAAATGAATGGGCCACCACGCCTGTCACTTCTGTCTGCAAGTGCCTGTAGGCCTACTTCATCGAGGCCATTATGATGTCAGAATATTTATACTTCATAAAAGCCAATAATTGATGGGCTCCCTTGGTATTGTGATGTACCTGGAACATTATGACATCATTGAAGCGTCCCTCAAGAAACACAATGACATACTTATCCCGTCAGCAAATGATTCCATTACATTCACTGAATCATACATCTGTTTAAGTGAGAGGGACATGAGCAAATGACATCGTCAAATAAACTGCATCGTAATGAATGTACTGTATTCTTGTGCTTCCAGCCACATGTCTATGTGGGCAACCTGGATTATTTAAATAAGTTGTAGGACTGCACGGGCTATGTACTGTATACAGTTAACTGCAATTCAGCTCTTAGCTGCAAATGTGTAACATGAGTAAACAAGAAGAAAACAAAGAGCAGCTGAATCATCCACTTCCCTCTGCATATCTTTAGGAGGACTATCTCTCAGTATAAGAGAGAGTAGAGACTAGAGAAGATTATCCAGCCAACGACAGCCTTTAGAATAGCCCAGTCGCTGTCGCATCCAATGAGAGAAGCTCTCTTTGGCCGGTCAGCCTGTAACTGTGGAGACTAATGGCTCCTGATAGCTGTGCCCACTCCCTGGAGAGCGAGGGCAGAGCGGGCGCTGCTGCAGATGGCACACGGGCTACAGTGTCAGTCAGCTCCACTCCAAAACAACACACTAAGTAGATGCAATGTGGGCACGCTATCATGTTCCCTCTCTGAGTAATACTTTGTCCATGTATCCTTCTAGATGGGGAGATACACTGCAGAGGTAAATTATGTGCTATTGCAAATATGATCTTGTCTGATTGTGGGACCAAATCAGGATGATTGTGTCTGATTTCATCTTGATATTTAAAGTGACAACATGACACTTCAAAATTATAGTTTCTCAATCCAGCTGTACGCCTCAATCTAAAATGAATGGCAGAGAGAAGCACCATGTGATTTCCAGATTTGTGGTGCGTATCTTTTTAGGGCTGAAGTAGACGTTGTAACCAACAACCCACTGGGCGCAGTGGTTAAGGGTGCTGCACTGCAGCGCCAGCTGTGCCATCAGAGACTCTTGGTTCGCGCCCAGGCTCTGTCGTAACCGGCCGCGACGCACAATTGCTAGCGTCGTCCGGGTTAGGAAGGGCTTGGTCGGTAGGGATGTCCTTGTCTTATCATGCACCAGCGACTCCTGTGGCCGGCCAGGCGCAGTGCGCGCTAACCAAGGTTGCCAGGTACACAGTGTTTCCTCTGACACATTGGTGCGGCTGGCTTCCGGGTTGGATACGCGCTGTGTTAAAAAGCATTGCGGCTTGGTTGGGTTGTGTATCGGAGGACGCATGACTTTCAACCTTCGTCTCTCCCGAGTTGTAGCGATGAGACAAGATAGTAGCTACTACAACAATTGGACACCACGAAATTCGGGAGAAAAAGGGGTAAAAAAATAAATAATTAAAAAATATTTCCATGTAATTTCAACAACAAAAATGATATGTAATGACGTTGAATGGATGTGGAAAACTGATTGGATTTTCAAAAAGTCATCAACATAAGGGAATATCATTTTTTTTTTCACCCAACTTTTAACTTAAATTTTAACATGGTTAAAATGTTTGTTGATTTTTACGTTGAATTGACATTAGTTGACAACTCAACTAGATGTTGAAATTACGTCTGTGCCCAGTCGGAAGCTGTTATGGTTACTTGTTATGAGTACACGTTGTGAGTTCCAACCCAGGCACTCCATAGCCACACCCATATTCACTTCCTGGTTTGAGTGGAAGGAAGCCAACTGTCAGACAGTTTCGTAACTAGGAAACTGTTTATACAGTGTAAACCCCAATGTGCTGTCATTACTCAAAACTTTTGAGGAAACCCATTGCACTTACTATATCTGAGTACAGTTACTTCTTAAAGTGGTTTTGTATTCATTAATCAAACCGATAGAGTCACTGTGATCTTGCAGGGCAGGGTTGTCAAACTCATTCCATGGAGGGCCTAGTGTCTGTAGGTTTTTGTTATTTCCTTTCAATTAAGACCTAGAAAACCAGGTGAGCGGAGTTCCTTACTAATTAATTAGTCAACCTTAATTCATCAATCCAGAATGGAGGGCGGAGCGAAAACCAACACACACTCTGCCCTCTGTGAAATTAGTTTGACACCTGTGCTGTAGGGGGTCCAGATTTGAGTTGTGTCAGCATAAACATTTTGAGTCACCCCCCCCCCCCCCCCCCCCACTAAGCCACGCCTCCAATATAATTTCCAAGTGTGCCTTGCCTTTCTGAGTGACTTGTAGAGTTACCACCCATGACTGTATTTGTCTTCAGTCCTGTGGCCTTCACCAAGAGTTCCTAGGCGAATGTTATCATTACAGTTACACTCTTTATGACAGTACATTAAAGATCTCATAAGGTCCTATTTTGAGGCCTAGCTTTAACCTAATACAGTGGCCATGAAACTCATGGTTTACAGGCATCAGGCTTGCAAGTTGGCTTGCAAACTTCTTTCCAATAGGGATTTCTAGAAAATCAAGGACATTTTCCAGAATTTTGCAACCCTACCTGCAAGTTACATTATACTGGCTTCCAAAATGATGTGTAATTCCAATTGGAATCCAGCCAGAGTTAAGATATTCAACCGTTTCTATTCACCCGCAACCTGCTTTCATACTGACTGCCAGGTTTATGAACAGTGTGAGGAGACTACCTACGCCATTTAAACTGGAACAACCATTTCAGTAACGGGTGCATAAAATCAAATGAAATTACTGGATTAGCTATGTTTAAAATTGATTTTATTTCATCTTTGTGTAGCATAAGATAAATCAATCAATCACTGAATGTACATGCAAAAACACAGATATTCAAAGCAATTCCAAAAATCTACCTGCGGTAGAGCACACTGCATTTGAGTTAAAATTGACTTGGGGTTCACAGTGTATTTAAAAAAGCCTTGGAGTTTACTGTATAGTTTAAAAAGACTTGGGGTTCACAGTGTATTTAAAAAAAGCCTTGGGGTTTATTGTATAGTTTAAAAAGACTTGGGGTTTACTGTATAGTTAAAAAAGACTTGGGGTTTATTGTATAGTTAAAAAAGACTTGGAGTTTACTGTATAGTTAAAAAAGACTTGGGGTTTATTGTATAGTTAAAAAAGACTTGGAGTTTACTGTATAGTTAAAAAAGACTTGGGGTTTACTGTATAGTTAAAAAAGCCTTGGGGTTTATTGTATAGTTTAAAAAGACTTGGGGTTTACTGTATAGTTAAAAAAGACTTGGGGTTTACTGTATAGTTAAAAAAGCCTTGGGGTTTATTGTATAGTTTAAACAGACTTGGGGTTTACTGTATAGTTAAAAAAGACTTGGGGTTTACTGTATAGTTTAAAAAGACTTGGGGTTTACAGTATAGTTAAAAAAGACTTGGGGTTTACTGTATAGTTAAAAAAGACTTGGGGTTTACAGTATAGTTTAAACAGACTTGGGGTTTACAGTATAGTTAAAAAAGACTTGGGGTTTATTGTATAGTTAAAAAAGACTTGGGGTTTACTGTATAGTTAAAAAAGACTTGGGGTTTACAGTATAGTTAAAAAAGACTTGGGGTTTACAGTATAGTTAAAAAAGACTTGGGGTTTACAGTATAGTTAAAAAAGACTTGGGGTTTACAGTATAGTTTAAAAAGCGTGTACTGTATAGTTTAAAAAGCGTGTACAGTATAGTTTTAAAAAGCGTGTACAGTATAGTTTTAAAAAGCGTGTACAGTATAGTTTTAAAAAGCGTGTACAGTATAGTTTAAAAAAGCGTGTACAGTATAGTTTTAAAAAGCGTGTACAGTATAGTTTTAAAAAGCGTGTACTGTATAGTTTAAAAAGCGTGTACAGTATAGTTTTAAAAAGCGTGTACAGTATAGTTTTAAAAAGCGTGTACAGTATAGTTTTAAAAAGCGTGTACAGTATAGTTTTAAAAAGCGTGTACAGTATAGTTTTAAAAAGCGTGTACAGTATAGTTTAAAAAAGGCCTACTTATATGTTTGGGGGGTTTTCTATGTGGACTTTTCATTCCTTTGGATTATTATGAAGACTCTTCAAGTGAAGAGGTCAAATCAATACTTGTTTCATTTCTCACAGCTGGATTATTTGGATGTTTGCTTGTTTGTGATTTCTTGCTGGTTTTGGAATGATCGTAATTGAACAGTTACTTTCATTGGAAGACAGACTAAAACAAATATGTGACTTATTGTTTTCATTTGTGATTCAGAGACTGAGCGTATTGATTTCAGGGAACTATGGTTTGATTCTGAATGCTAGCTGAATAATTTCTGAATACAGATCATTCTTTACATGACATCAATGCTCTCCCTTGTTTTTTGAAAAGTGCTGTTGGGTTTACTGCTAACTAACCTTTATCGTGTCTAATTTCATACATGATAAACCATAACCCTACCCTTACCCTTACCCTAACCCTAACCTTAACTATATCCCTTACCTAACCCTTACCTTAACCATTTTACATTTCAACTTCAATGGGGTGGCGTCAGAGTTGGGACGTCCCAAGGATCCCGTTTAGATATTTCCCTCCTGCCTCTGCCATATCATATGAACTATTGAAATCATCCACTTCCAAACTCCAATTTAACTGAAGCTATTGAGGGCGTAGCTCCTTGGAGCTGTCAGTGTAAATGGATCTGTCAGAGGAGGGTCAGGCAGAAGGCCGGGGTGAACAGCAGGGAATCGTCTCAGCCTCGGCACAACTCTGCTACTCTCCTTTTCTAGTTTATCTCTCTGGGCACAAATAATCCCATGTGTTATCTGACAGACAGCTCGAGAAGAGAGGAGAGAGGGGGAGGGAGAGAGATAGGGGGAAGGAGGGAGCAATAGCAATAGAGAGGGAGGGAAGGAGGGGGAGACAGAGAGCAAGAAAGACAGAAGGACAGAGATATAAGAGAGGAAGGGAGGAAAAGAGACAGAAAGGATGGGGTAAAAAGAGCGAGAGAGTCAGCATTCAGCCCCCTGCCAGTCTTCCACTGTCGGCGTGGCTTTGGAGTTTGAGCCCTCTGGTGTCAAAGCCCAGATCAGATGATCTGATATTCATCCATCCCTGTTGATTCTTTTATCCCCAGAGCTTTGAGAGAGGTCAGTGTTATCTACACAGCCTGTCAATATGTATGTCCCTTTGTTGCCCCGGTGTGTTTTTTTTTGCTGGTGTGAGTGGGGAGAGGGGGGAGAGGGGGGGAGTGTGTGGGGAGAGGGGGGGACTGTGTGTGTGTGGGGAGAGGGGGGGACTGTGTGTGGGGAGAGGGGGGGGGACTGTGTGTGTGTGGGGAGAGGGGGGGACTGTGTGTGGGGAGAGGGGGGGACTGTGTGTGTGTGGGGAGAGGGGGGGACTGTGTGTGGGGAGGGGGGGACTGTGTGTGTGGGGAGAGGGGGGGACTGTGTGTGTGTGGGGAGAGGGGGGGACTGTGTGTGGGGAGGGGGGGACTGTGTGTGGGGAGGGGGGGACTGTGTGTGTGGGGAGAGGGGGGGACTGTGTGTGTGTGGGGAGAGGGGGGGACTGTGTGTGGGGAGGGGGGGACTGTGTGTGTGGGGAGAGGGGGGGACTGTGTGTGGGGAGAGGGGGGGGACTGTGTGTGTGTGGGGAGAGGGGGGGACTGTGTGTGTGGGGAGAGGGGGGGACTGTGTGTGTGTGGGGAGAGGGGGGGACTGTGTGTGGGGAGGGGGGGACTGTGTGTGTGGGGAGAGGGGGGGACTGTGTGTGTGGTCACAATCACATAGCTGGAAAACTATACTGCAGTGGCTATGTATTTGTTTTAAAAATTGGCAGCGCTTTTGCAGCATGCCATTTTTTTTATTTTACCTTTATTTAACTAGGCAAGTCAGTAAATAACAAATTCTTATTTACAATGACAGCCTAGGAACAGTGGGTTAACTGCCTGCCTTGTTCAGGGGCAGAACAGCGGATTTTTACCTTGTCAGCTCTTGCAACCTTTCGGTAACAAGTCCAGCGCTCTAACCACTAGGCTACCTGCCGCCCTGCCCAGTACAGTGTGTAAACGTGCATTTTTATGGGCTAGTGCTGTTGCAACTGCAACAATGTTTTTGTGTATACCATGTCAAAGGCTTTACCATGTCAAAGGCTTTTTAACTCCATCCATATGACTCAGCTCACTGATAACAGACAGTGTATTCTAGAAATGACCATAATGCTTCTGAATCAGCACTTTTATAAGAGAGCAATGAACTAAAGTGATACCAGCTGATAGACTAACCCGAAAGTGACAATCTGAGCATCCACTGCCTTTTAAATGACCTTTTGTGACAGAACCGTCTGTACGTATCGTTTCATCCATATCAAAGCTCTTTTGTAAATTGTAGATGTGGAGTGGTGTCTCTTGCCATTGAAACTGGTCGATACACAAACACTCCCCTTGATAAACGTGTCTGTACTTTCTGTAACAATGGTTCCATTGAAACTGAAACTCATGCCTTCCTTTAGTGTAGGTTAAACAACGAAATTAAAGGATGATGTTTTTTTTGTCAGCTGTCCAGTCAAAATATACATTTTTACGGTCTTGAAAATGAAAATAATAAATGATGTGTAATTGGTTTAGGTAACAATAATGTAAATGCCTGCGCCAAAGCCAGTTTTTAGTGTCTCAAAATACCATTGGAATAGTCCAAAATGTGGTTTAAATAAAAATGCGTATTTTGTATTATTGTATCATTGTGGAGTGTCACTTAAAAACATTTTCCTTACTCTAACTCTAGCTGTCCTCAAGCTCCCCATCACTCACTTTGACACAGTCTTATTCCCTATGATCAGAACCAACATACACATACACTGTACAAGACATTAAGAATACCTTCCTAATATTGAGCTGCAGGATGACATGGAGTCCCAGAATGAAACGGGAGCAACTGGCAGCTAAAGATACAGCTAAGCGGCTAGCTAACGTTTAGTTAGCTGGCTAGCTAGAGCTGGGGGCTAGTTCAACCTGTTGATTACTTTGGATGCTTTATTTGATTGTATTATTATTATTAAGTACCAGATTTAATAAAATATGGTAATGTCTTCACTTTTTCAACCCCTGGATTTGCAGCAAACATTGGACTACCTAACGTTTTATTGATATTTAAATGGAGGTATGTTGAAGTTGGAACGTGATTAGTAGGGGTTGGGTGATTAACATTAACCACGTCCTTGTCTCCCTATTTCCCTAAACCACTGTAGCCAGGTTTTATTTTCAAGTTTGGCTGCACAGCTTCACAAGTGTCATTTCTCTTGGTTATATCGCCTTTATTTTTTCTGCTTTCTAGTTATTTTGTTTGGATAACCTGATTGGAATAGATTTTATTTAGGAGGGATTCTGGAGATCTGGAGACCTACTACATAGCTACGTTGTGTGGATGTCACGCTTCTCAGAAACAAAAAAGGGGGGTCTGCCCCCCCTACATTGGAGCTTTCCAAGATGGCGTAGCTGTCAGACGTCTTTGTCCTCATCCTGTCATGTCCCATGTATACATATTTTTATATATTTTTCTTCGCATATCCTTTTTTATATTTTTCTAAACCGCAACTTCAAAATACTCTCCTGCAACCCGCCTCACCCAATGTGGTGCGGATCTGCTTTTTTCTAAAGTGTTTTTATTTTCTTCGGAACTGGAATCCCCCAACAGAAGCTAGCCAGCTAACTTGCTACTAGCTAGTAGTCATCAGCTAACCACTGCTAGCGGTCATCAGCTAACCTTTAGCTCAGAAAACTCTCTGCAATTTGCACAACGCGATTCAAACCAGAGCATACGGACCTATTTTCTCTTCATATCCCCAGATTCTTATTGCAAGCTCTGAACCGGCTACCCCCGGCTAACTGTCTCTGTCCCGAATTAAGCACCAATTAGCCTGGAGCTAGCCCGTGCTAGGCCCATCTCCCGGCTAGCTGAAGAGGTCCATCAGCCACTCTGCAATACCTATTTTGCCAATTGATCCGCCCGGACCCCTTTTACTGCCGGTACGGAGCTTCTTCACGGCTGGACTACCGACATAATCTGCCCAAGGGGGTTAACTGGCTCCTACGTCATAACGTCCCCTGAATGCCCATCTGCTAGCCTGCTAGCCGCGGCCCGCTAGCTGTCTAGAGCATATCGGACTATTAGCGAAATAGGTCCATCGGCCAATTTCTTGGGCCACTATACCTATTTTGCCAATTGGCTTGGACCCCTTTTACTACACGAAGACCTGCTTATCCATCACGTCTGGACTACCGACGTAATCTGACCGAGGTTTTTGTTTCCTCCAACAGGCCCCTCTGTCGCGATGTCCTCTGAATGCCCATCTGCCAGCCTGCTATCAGGGGCCCGCTAGCTGTCTAGAGCATATTGGACTGTTAGCTGAAGAGATCCATCTGCCAATATCTTGGGCCACTATACCTATTTTGCCAATTGGACTGAACCCCTTTGCTACACGGAACCCTACTACTCCATCACGACTGGTCTATTCGACGTAACCGCACGAGGAGGCTATAACAGACTTCCTCCATCGCGACGTCCCTCTAAGTCCCTTCTGCTAGCTTTCTAGCCCTGGCCTGCTAGCTGTCTGACTAACTACTCACTGGACTCCTATGATCACTCGGCTAAGCATGCCTCTCCCTAATGTCAATACGCCTTGTCCATTGCTGTTCTGGTTAGTAATAATGTCTTATTTCACTGTAGAGCCTCAAGCCCTCCTCAATACGGCTCAGCCAACCCGTTAGTTCCTAAGTCTGTTTTATTCACTGTTTTAGCACACTCTGTCAACATGGATGTCTTAGTCGTGTCTGAATCCTGGCTTAGGAAGACCACCAAAAACCCTGAAATTTCCATCCCTAACTACAGTATAACCTTTTCCGACAAGATAGAACTGCCAAAGGGGGCGGAGTTGCAATCTACTGCCTTTACTATCCAGTTCTGTCTTACTATCCAGGTCTGTACCCAAACAATTCAAGCTTCTACTTTTAAAAATCCGCCTTTCCAGGAACAAGTCTCTCACCGTTGCTGATTGCTATAGACCACCCTCTGCCCCCAGCTGTGCTCTGGACACCATATGTGAATTGATTGCACCCCCATCTATCTTCAGAGCTCGTGCTGCTAGGTGACCTAAACTGGGACATGCTTAACACCCCAGCAATCCTACAATCTAAGCTTGATACCCTCAATCTCACACAAATTATCAATGAACCTACCAGGTACAACCCCAAATCCGTAAACACGGGCACCCTCATAGATATCATCCTAACCAACTTGCCCTCCAAATACACCTCTGCTTTTTTCAACCAAGATCTCAGCGATTACTGCCTCATTGCCTGCATCCGTAATGGGTCTGCGGTCAAACGACCACTGTCAAAAACTCCCTGAAACACTTCTGCGAGCAAGCCTTTCTAATCGACCTGGCCCGGGTATTCTGGAAGGATATTGACCTCATCCCGTCAGTAGAGGATGCCTGGTTATTCTTTAAAAGTGACTTACTAATAATTTTAAATAAACATGCCCCATTCAAATTTTTTGTAACCAGGAACAGATATAGCCCTTGGTTCTCTCCAGACCTGACTGCCCTTGACCAGCACAAAAACATCCTGTGGTGTACTGCATTACAATCGAATAGTCCCCGTGATATGCAACTTTTCAGGGAAGTTAGGAACCAATATACACAGGCAGTTAGGAAAGCTAAGGCTAGGTTTTTCAAACAGAAAATTACATCCTGTAGCACAAACTCAAAAAAGGTCTGGGACACTGTAAAGTCCATGGAGAATTTGAACACCTCCCAGCTGCCCACTGCACTGAGGCTAGAAAACACCACCTATAAATCCACTATAATTGAGAATTTCAATAAGCATTTTTCTATGGCTGGCTATGCTTTCGCACTGGTTACACCTACCCCGGTCAACTGCCCTGCGTCCCCCACTTCAACTCGCCCAAGCCTCCCCAATATCTCCTTCACCCAAATCCAGATAGCTGATATTCTGAAAGAGCTGCAAAACTGGACCCCTACATATCAGCTGGGCTAGACAATCTGGACCCTCTCGTTCTAAAATGATCTGCCGAAATTGTTGCAACCCCTATTACTAGCCTGTTCAACCTCTCTTTCGAATTGTCTGAGATTCCCAAAGACTGGAAAGCTGCCGCGATCATCCCCCTCTTCAAAGGGGGAGACACTCTAGACCCAAACTGCTACAGACGAATATCTATCCTACCCTGCCTTTCTGAGGTCTTCGAAAGTCAAGTTAACAAACAGATTAACGACCATTTCTCCACTATGCAATCTGGTTTCAGAGCTGGTCATGGGTGCACCTCAGCCACACTCAAGGTCCTGAACAATATCATAACCGCCATCGATAAGAGACAATACTGTGCAGCCGTATTTATCGACCTGGTCAAGGCTTTTGACTCTGTCAATCACCACATTCTTATGTTCAGACTCAACAGCCTTGGTTTCTCAAATGACTGCCTCGCCTGGTTCACCAACTACTTCTCTGATAGAGTTCAGTGTGTCAAATCGGAGGGCCTGTTGTCCAGACCTCTGGCAGTCTCTATGGTGGTGCCACAGGGTTAAATTCTTGGGCTGACTCTCTTCTCTGTATACATCAATGATGTCGCTCTTGCTGCTGGTGATTATTCAATCCACCTCTATGCAGACGACACCATTCTGTGTGCTTCTGGCCCTTCTTTGGACACTGTGTTAACTAACCTCCAGACGAGCTTCAATGCCATACAACTCTCCTTCCGTGGCCTCTAACTGCTCTTAAATGCAAGTAAACTAAATGCATGCTCTTCAACCAATCGCTGCCCGCACTTGCCCGACTTTCCAGCATCACTACTCTGGACAGTTCTGACTTAGAATATGCGGACAACTACAAATACCTAGGTGTCTGGCTAGACTGTAAACTCTCCTTCCAGACTCACATTAAGCATCTCCAATCCAAAATTAAATCTAGAATCGGCTTCCTATTCAGCAACAAAGCCTCCTTCACTGATGCTGCCAAACATACCCTCGTAAAACTGACCATCCTGCCGATCCTCGACTTCGGCGATGTCATCTACAAAATTGCCTCCAACTAACTCTCTACTCAAGAAATTGGATGCAGTCTATCACAGTGCCATCCGTTTTGTCACCAAAGCCCCATACACTACCCACCATTGCGACCTGTACACTCTCGTTGGCTGGCCCTTGCTTCATACTTGTCGCCAAACCCACTGGCTCCAGGTCATCTGCAAGTCTTTGCTAGGTAAAGTCCCGCCTTATCTCAGCTCACTGATCACCATAACAGCACCCACCCGTAGCACATGCTCCAGCAGGTATATCTCACTGGTCACCCCCAAAGCCTCTTTGGCTGCCTTTCCTTTCCAGTTCTCTGCTGCCAATGACTGAAACGAACTGCAAAAGTCACTGAAGCTGGAGACTCATATCTCCTTCGCTAGCTTTAAGCACCAGCTGTCAGATGAGCTCACAGATCACCTCACCTGTACGTAGCCCATCCGACTACCTCATCCCCATACTGTATTTATTTATTTATCTTACTCCTTTGCACCCCAGTATCTCTACTTGCATATTCATCTTCTGCACATCTATCACTCCAGTGCTTAATTGGTATATCGTAATAACTTCGCCACCATGGCCTATTTATTGCCTCCCTTCTTACCTCATTTGCACACACTGTATATAGACTTTTTTTCTACTGTATTATTGACTGTATGTTTGTTTATTCCATGTGTAACTCTGTGTTATTGTATGTGTCGAACTGCTTTGCTTTATCTTGGCCAGGTCGCAGTTGTAAATGAGAAATTGTTCTAGCCTACCTGGTTAAATAAAGGTGCAGTAAAAAATGAATAATTGCATTTATGTCCACCCCAGTTTTATCATTGGAATGTGATATAAAACGAGGCAACGGCGTGCATTAGGACCATGCGGAAGCCTCCAAGCGGTCGGTCGTGTAGGCTCTTTGGAGTGTTTATCCGACCGAAGAAAATAAGACACATTTACATTTTTTTTGTCTCCCTCACTTCTGAAACCAAAGTTGCGCCCTGACTCTAAGTATGTGCGTCACGCCAATACAAATATTGCCTGTGACTCTTTCAGAGCATAATCCCCTGGTTACCCAAGTGGATGTGAGCTTTAAGGTGAATAAAACAAAACTTTGGCGTTTTAATACGACCCTTCTTCAAAAGAAATTGTTTGTGGTTGAATTTCAAGCAGTGGAATTATTAGCAGAAAACAAGGACTCTGTAGAGGACCCAAAGTTTACATGGATGGCTACTAAAGGGTTAATCAGAGACATATATTTTGCATCTCAGCTCAATAAAGTCAGGAATCACAGAATCAAGTTATCGGAGAAACATTTTTAATGACTTGAACAGAATCTGAAAAGGAATTACTCGAATAATGTCAGCAATGATTTGAGGGTGGTTAAACTGAAACTGAATGATTTATTAAGGAGGAGAGCTGAGTTCATCATGAATAGAGTGAGGCAGAACTATTATTTTAATGAGAGCAAACCAAGCAGGCTTCTAGTCTTAAAATTGAACAAGTGAATCTTGTACTTCTATAGAATCTATTCAATCCCCATCTAAAGGCTTACTTTCTGATCCACGGGAAATGAATGCAACATTTCAGTCTTTTTACCAGGAGTTATATAAATCTTCTATCCAGTTTGAACCAGACAAACGCAAGCAGTTTTTCAATCAACTTGATTTGCCCGTACTGGATGAGAAGCGATCTGCGGATCTGGGCCGACCCATCTCATTAGAGGAACTGGAGTCAGCACCGAAAGATGCTAAAAAGGGCAAATAACCTGGACCGGATGGCATTCCACCTCAACATTTACTACAAATCACCTGGACCGGATGGCATTCCACTTCAACATTTACTACAAATCATCTGGACCGGATGGCATTCCACCTCAACATTTACTCCAAATCACCTGGACCGGATGTCATTCCACCTCAACTGTTACTACAAATCATCTGGACCGGATGGCATTCCACCTCAACATTTACTCCAAATCACCTGGACCGGATGGCATTCCACCTCAACTGTTACTACAAATCACCTGGACCGGATGGCATTCCACCTCAACATTTACTACAAATCACCTGGACCGGAAGGCATTCCACCTCAACATTTACTACAAATCACCTGGACCGGATGGCATTCCACCTCAACTGTTACTACAAATCACCTGGACTGGATGGCATTCCACCTCAACTGTTACTACAAATCACCTGGACCGGATTGCATTCCGGCTGAGCTGTTACTACAAATCACCTGGACCGGATGGCATTCCACCTCAACTGTTACTACAAATCACCTGGACCGGATTGCATTCCACCTCAACATTTACTACAAATCACCTGGACCGGAGGGCATTCCACCTGAGCTGTTACTACAAATCACCTGGACCGGATGGCATTCCACCTCAACTGTTACTACAAATCACCTGGACTGGATGGCATTCCACCTCAACATTTACTACAAATCACCTGGACCGGATGGCATTCCACCTCAACTGTTACTACAAATCACCTGGACTGGATGGCATTCCACCTCAACTGTTACTACAAATCACCTGGACTGGATGGCATTCCACCTCAACATTTACTACAAATCACCTGGACCGGATGGCATTCCACCTCAACTGTTACTACAAATCACCTGGACTGGATGGCATTCCACCTCAACTGTTACTACAAATCACCTGGACCGGATGGCATTCCACCTCAACTGTTACTACAAATCACCTGGACCGGATGGCATTCCACCTGAGCTGTTACTACAAGTCACCTGGACCGGATGGCATTCCATCTGAGCTGTTAGTACAAATCACCTGGACCGGATGTCATTCCACCTCAACTGTTACTACAAATCACCTGGACTGGATGGCATTCCACCTCAACTGTTACTACAAATCACCTGGACCGGATGTCATTCCACCTCAACTGTTACTACAAATCACCTGGACCGGATGGCATTCCACCTCAACTGTTACTACAAATCACCTGGACTGGATGGCATTCCACCTCAACTGTTACTACAAATCACCTGGACCGGATGTCATTCCACCTCAACTGTTACTACAAATCACCTGGACCGGATGGCATTCCACCTCAACTGTTACTACATTTTGGGGTCATTTTAGGACCAGTATTATTGGAGTCAATTCATCCAGCCATCGACAAGGTATTTTTTTCATAAGCAGACTAACTCTGCATTAATCTCTCGACTGCCAAAGAAAGGTAAAGATCACACAGATTGTGCAAATTATCTTCGGATATCTTTAATTCACTGGTATTAAAAAAATGTTAGCGTTACAGATGGAAAAGTATTTGCATAAGTTGATTCAGATGTACCAGTCAGGTTTTATGAGAGGTCGCCTTGCAGCTGACAATGTCAGATGATTAATGCAGGTAGTACATGAAACACAACAATTGGACACATCGTGTGCTGTGCTGTCTCTACAATAGATGCTGAGAAATACATTTTAACATGCTTGAATGGCAGTACTTGTGGGCTGCCATTTTGGGAAAATAATGTGACCGATATGGTTAGTGTGTTATATGCTAACCCTGTTGCTATGGTGTCTAGTGCTGTCATACCCTCAGGTCCATTCCTTATTTTTCTGGGATGTCGACAAGGGGATGGCCTATCCTCAATGTTATACATTCTGTTAATAGAGCCGTTAGCACTACCTCTAAGGCAGAATGTAATTGCTTCTCTTATACTGATAAAATCTTCCTCCTATATTCAGAATTCAATCTCATCTTTATTATCCATATTTGAAGAATTCAAGTTGCTGTCCGGGTATAAGATAAATTGGACAAAATCAGCATTAATGTTGCTTAATGAAGTGGCCAAGATAGTTTCACTTCCCTCAACAATTCCTATGAAAACACAGTTCACTTATTTGGGTATTGGTATACAAACATCCCTGCATGGTCTGGTGAAGTTTACTTATGAGAAAATGTACAAGGGGGTTGAATGAGATTTAACCGTTTGGGAGAAGTTACCTGCTTCTTTACAAACTAGGGTTGTTTCCGTAAAGATGAATATGTTGCCACGTATCAGTTTCCTGAGCATAATGATCCCACTCCTTCCACCAGTAGGCTATTGGGGAATGATTAATAAACACATAGGTAAATACCTTTGGAATGACAAACATCCAAAGATTAGGTTTGTGTTACAATGACAGAAGTGTAATGGTAGACTTGCATTACCACATATGTGTATTTACCACCAGTCTTTCCAGTTATGTGTCTGTTTTGTGTCTGCTACCGTATTTATTCTCATCTTCAACTATTAAAGCAGAAAGATCTTTCAATGGATAAAGCATGGGTAGATACTTTGGCTGTTGATGATGATGCTATTGACTGGGAGAATGTCTGGGAGAATATATTTCACTCATCAAAGAACCCAAACCACCATTTCATTCATTTTAAACATTGTCATAGTTCGTAGTTGGACACCACTTGTAAGATTTCATGCAACCTATGTCACCTCCATACACTTGGCACATACGAACATAGGATATGGGATTGTCCTGAGGTTTATGAGTTTTGGAGGAATGTGTTGTACAATATTTTCTCTCTGACATGATTGATGAAACTGCTGCCCAGAAACTCGTTGTTCAACGCTGGTTGCCACCACCTTCATATAAGGAAATGGCTAGCATACTTTCAGGACATAATTATGTTGGAGTTATCCTCTGCCCGTATGAATAAAGCCAGGCTCATATCTCTGGCAGATGATTGCATTCAGATTAAATACAATCCAGGAGCAATATTGATACATATTATAGAGAGCCTTGCTATGAGGTCCTTTGGGGCCCTTTAAATGCTGATGTGGCCCACTGGGGACACAGAGGCACAGCGAGGAGAGAGAGGGGTTTAGAATGACACTAGCTAGATACGACCCAACCCCATCCTTTGTTCTGCTTGTTTCGCTATTCTTTCTCTCTTTTTATGTGCCTATGTACAGTAGCTTCCTCCCTTTCTTTCTCTCTGTACCTCTGTGACAGCAATTCTTTCATTCTCTCTGTCTCTCTTTCTCTCCTCCACTCTCTTTTTCCCAACAAGCTCTCACAGTCTCACATCAGAATTAAACGTTCATCCATGTTTCTCAAACGTCAAATTTCGAAGTTGTTCCAAATGTTTCATGATACAACACAGACACACATCAGTGCATGGCTCAAAGTCCTGGGAAAACGTGTCCCTCCTTTTGCGTAATGCTTCCATCCGTGAACATATCAATAAAATAGCTGAGCAGACAATGCAATGCTCTCATATATGCTCACATCACTCACCAATGGGGCCAATGGGAATTAAATTAATTCAAACCTGATTAGCCAGTTTCCTGTTATATTCATTTATTCAACAATTGTTTTTAGGATTCCAAAGTATAGTGCAGTGTTTCCTCAATGCAGTGTAACCAGTCTTGGCTTGGGTCTACCGTTTCAATGGGACTATGGTTTCCTGGCTGTTCCCACTGAGGATAAACAACTAGACAGCCATTTTGGGGACTTCCTGGGGCTTTGGCATAATTTCCTGTGTTTGGGTGAGGCTAGCGTGTCTGGGGATTTGTGTCTCTAAAATGCCTCTCTCTCTCTCTCTCTCTCTCTCTCTCTCTCTCTCTCTCTCTCTCTCTCACTCTCTCTCTCTCTCTCTCTCTCTCTCCCTCTTTCCTTTTCTCTCTTTCTTTCTATTTCATTTTCTCTCTATCTTCCTCTTTCACTCTCTTATAGGATTCAGCTCATTACACCTTGTTCAGCTCTCCCAAGAGGAAGGGATGAGGAAGAGATGAGGAAGGGATGAGGAAGGGAAGAGGAAGGGATGAGGAAGGGAAGAGGGAAGGGGAAGGGATGAGGAAGGGAAGAGGAAGGGATAAGGAAGGGATGAGGAAGGGATGCGTGAAGGATGATGATTGGAAGAGGAAGGGAAGAGGAAGGGATGAGGAATGGAAGAGGAAGGGATCAGGAAGGGATGAGTGAAGGATGATGATTGGAAGAGGAAGGGAAGAGGAAGGGATGAGGAATGGAAGAGGAAGAGCAAGGGAAGAGGAAGGGATGAGTAAGGGAAGAGGAACAGATGAGGAAGGGAAGAGGAAGTGATGAGGAAGGGATGAGGAAGGGATGAGGAAGGGAAGAGGAAGGGATGAGGAAGGGATGAGTAAGGGAAGATGAAGAGATGAGTGAGGGAAGAGTGAGGGAAGAGGAAGGGTAGAGGAAGGGATGAGGAACGGATGAGGAATTGATGAAGAAGGGATGAGGACAGGATGAGTAAGGGATGAGTAAGGGAAGACGAAGGGAAGAGGAAAGGATGAGGAACGGATGAGGAAGGGAAGAAGAAGTGATGAAGAAGGGTTGAGGACGGGATGAGGAAGGGATGAGTGTGAACATCTACTCTGATCTAGAGTCCTGCACAGCACGGGTCAGTTTTATTGAGCCACACCCACCTGCGCCAACCACATAAATCCTGAGCCCTACACGATATCCGACACGGGACAGATTTTACTTTGCTACCCTGAAGAGTTCCGAGAGCCGATCCGTGACCGGCCAAATAACCATTTATTCAACAATTGTTTTTAGGATTCCAAAGTAGAAGGCTATTTCCCTTCCCTGCATTAATACATATGTCTGCATGTCTATCAACATTTGGATTAAAGGAAACCATGCCATGAATTAAGAACAATAGGCCTATCTTCTCTCTCTCTCTCTCTTTCCTTCTCTCTCTCTCTCTTTCTTTCCTTCTCTCTCTCTCTTTCCTTCTCTCTCTCACACATAAACACACACACACACACACACACACACACACACACACACACACACACACACACACACACACACACACACACACACACACACACACACACACACACACACACACACACACACAGTCTTGGCAGCCAGCTCCGTGGGGTTTGTGTTATCCCTGCTCCAAATGAGGAAACTCCATGAGACTAAGACAGATGAGGCATGTGGGGTTAGCTTGCGAGACGAGCCCTCAGTGTGTGTGTGTGTGTGTGTGTGTGTGTGTGTGTGTGTGTGTGTGTGTGTGTGTGTGTGTGCATCCACCATCCTCCTCCACCACATCAGTATTCTCACCCAGTCCACACCTGGGTGCATAATTCCATAATTTCTGACATGACCCCCTCCTGCCCCGTGTGTTTGTGTGTATGTGAGAATTTCTGTATAATGGTGTGTGTGTCTGTGTTTATACATATCATATACATCTGATTAACACTAATGAGATCATTGCTGAACTTATTCACATTGATACAGAGCCTTCAGAAAGTATTCACACAACTTGACATTTTCCCACATTTTGTTGTGTTACAGCCTGAAATTGAAAATGGATTACATTTTGTCACTGGCCTCCACACAGTACCCCATAATGTCAAAGTTGAATTATGCTTCAAAAAATGTTTGAAAAACCCTAAAATATGAAAAGCTGAAAGGTCTTGAATTAATATGTTTTCTACACCTTTTTTTATGGCAAGCCTAAATAAGTTCAGGAGTAAAAATGTGCTTAACAAGTCACATGACAAGTTGCTTGACTCTGTGTGCAATAAATGTGTTTAACATACATTTTTATTGACTACCTTATCTCTGTACCCCACACACAATTATCTGTAAGGTCCCTCAGTTGAGCTGTGAATTTCAAACACAGATTCAACCACAAAGCCCAGGGAGGTTTTCCAATGCCTCTCAAAGAAGGGCACCTATTGGTAGATGGGTAAAAATATAAAAATCTGACATTGAATATCCCTTTGAGCATGTTGAAGTTATTAATTACACTTTAAATGTATATGTATCAATTCACCCAGTCACTACAAAGAAACAGGCGTCGTTCCTAACTCAGTTGCCGGAGAGGAAGGACTTTTTGTCCTGAATACAGTGTTATGTTTTGGGCAAATCCAATACAACACATTACTGAGTACCACTCTCCATATTTTCAATCACGGTGGTGGCTGAATCATGTTATGGGTATGCTTGTAATCATTAAGGACTGGGGAGTTTTTCAGTTGAAAAATGAAACAGAATGGAGCTAAACACAGGATAAATGTGGTTCAGTCTGCTTTCCACCAGACACTGGGAGGTGAATTCACCTTTCAGCAGGACAATAACACAAAACACAAGGCCAAATATAAACTGGAGTTGCTTACCAAAAAGACAGTGAATGTTCTGAGTGGCTGAGTTACAGTTTTGACATAAATCTACTTGAAAATCAATGGAAAGACCTGAAAATGATTGTCTAGCAATGATCAACAACCAATTTGACAGAACTTGTAGATTTTAGAAAAGAATAATGGGTAAATGTTGAACAATCCAGGTGTGAAAAGTTCCTAGAGACTTACCCAGGAAGACTCACAGCTGTAATCACTGCCAAAGATGCTTATACAATGTATTGACTCAGGGGTGTGAATACTTATGTAAATGAGATATTTCTGTATTTATTTTTCAATATATTTAAAAAAAAAATCTAAAAACATGTTTTCATTTAGTCATTATGGGGTATTGTAACTACATGGGTGAGAGAGAAAAAACATTTGAATACATTTTGAATTCAGGTTGTAACACAACAAAGTGTCAAGGACTTCTGCCAAAGTTGATGCCTCTTCTAGTTCGGGCGGCGCTCGGCGGTCGACGTCGCCGGTCTTCTAGCCATCGCAGATCCATTTTTCATTTTCCATTTGTCTTGTCTTGTTTTCCCACACACCTGCTTCTAATTTCCCTCATTATGTGTTGTGTATTTACCCTCTGTTTCCCTCATGACTCTCTGAGGTCATTAAAGATCCCATGGTACTTATCGTAAGAGTAGGGATGCTAACCCCGGTGTCCTGGCTATATTACCAAACTGGCCCTCAAACCATCACGGTCACCTAATAATCCCAGTTTACATTTGGCTCATTCATCCCCCTCCTCTCCCCTGTAACTATTCCCCAGGTCGTTGCTGCAAATGAGAACGTGTTCTCAGTCAACTTACCTGGTAAAATAACGGATAAATAAATAAATGTCTTTGTGTGGTATTGTTTATTCTGTTTCATGTATTGCACACATTAGTCTGTTGCGCTGGGTTATGTTAACCCCTATTGTTATTTCGTGTTCACTTTGTCGTGTGTTTTTGGTTTGCCAACGTTGGCTACACCATATCTGCTCTCCTACACCTGACTCCTTTACAACCATTTACGCACAGCTGACAACTACCTTGGTGGGGAGTGAGTGTATGCTCAACACCGTATACTACTGTGTACAGAGGAAACGCAAACCGGGAAAAGCATAGAGGACTCAGGAAGTGGGGTATTATTATAAGGTTTATGGTAAAAGTGGCTCATTATTATAATAAAATAATAATAATAAGGGGATTATTATTTGAAGGTTTATTAAAAAATTGCTGTGTTTTTGGCATTTAGCTCAATGAAAACCAAGCGAACAGTCTTCCTAATGAGAAGAATCTTGTCTAGGTGATATACAGTGCCTTGCGAAAGTATTCGGCCCCCTTGAACTTTGCGACCTTTTGCCACATTTCAGGCTTCAAACATAAAGATATAAAACTGTATTTTTTTGTGAAGAATCAACAACAAGTGGGACACAATCATGAAGTGGAACGACATTTATTGGATATTTCAAACTTTTTTAACAAATCAAAAACTGAAAAATTGGGCGTGCAAAATTATTCAGCCCCTTTACTTTCAGTGCAGCAAACTCTCTCCAGAAGTTCAGTGAGGATCTCTGAATGATCCAATGTTGACCTAAATGACTAATGATGATAAATACAATCCACCTGTGTGTAATCAAGTCTCCGTATAAATGCACCTGCACTGTGATAGTCTCAGAGGTCCGTTAAAAGCGCAGAGAGCATCATGAAGAACAAGGAACACACCAGGCAGGTCCGAGATACTGTTGTGAAGAAGTTTAAAGCCGGATTTGGATACAAAAAGATTTCCCAAGCTTTAAACATCCCAAGGAGCACTGTGCAAGCGATAATATTGAAATGGAAGGAGTATCAGACCACTGCAAATCTACCAAGACCTGGCCGTCCCTCTAAACTTTCAGCTCATACAAGGAGAAGACTGATCAGAGATGCAGCCAAGAGGCCCATGATCACTCTGGATGAACTGCAGAGATCTACAGCTGAGGTGGGAGACTCTGTCCATAGGACAACAATCAGTCGTATATTGCACAAATCTGGCCTTTATGGAAGAGTGGCAAGAAGAAAGCCATTTCTTAAAGATATCCATAAAAAGTGTTGTTTAAAGTTTGCCACAAGCCACCTGGGAGACACACCAAACATGTGGAAGAAGGTGCTCTGGTCAGATGAAACCAAAATTGAACTTTTTGGCAACAATGCACAACGTTATGTTTGGCGTAAAAGCAACACAGCTCATCACCATGAACACACCATCCCCACTGTCAAACATGGTGGTGGCAGCATCATGGTTTGGGCCAGCTTTTCTTCAGCAGGGACAGGGAAGATGGTTAAAATTGATGGGAAGATGGATGGAGCCAAATACAGGACCATTCTGGAAGAAAACCTGATGGAGTCTGCAAAAGACCTGAGACTGGGACGGAGATTTGTCTTCCAACAAGACAATGATCCAAAACATAAAGCAAAATCTACAATGGAATGGTTCAAAAATAAACATATCCAGGTGTTAGAATGGCCAAGTCAAAGTCCAGACCTGAATCCAATCGAGAATCTGTGGAAAGAACTGGAAACTGCTGTTCACAAATGCTCTCCATCCAACCTCACTGAGCTCGAGCTGTTTTGCAAGGAGGAATGGCAAAAAATGTCAGTCTCTCGATGTGCAAAACTGATAGAGACATACCCCAAGCGACTTACATCTGTAATCGCAGCAAAAGGTAGCGCTACAAAGTATTAACTTAAGGGGGCTGAATAATTTTGCACGCCCAATTTTTCAGTCTTTGATTTGTTAAAAAAGTTTGAAATATCCAATAAATGTCGTTCCACTTCATGATTGTGTCCCACTTGTTGTTGATTCTTCACAAAAAAATACAGTTTTATATCTTTATGATTGAAGCCTGAAATGTGGCAAAAGGTCGCAAAGTTCAAGGGGGCCGAATACTTTCGCAAGGCACTGTATTTCTTTTTTTATTCTATTTTTATTTCTAGACAGTGACACAGTGGCATTTCCTGATACACTTTCTAATGATAAGAATCTTGTCTAGGTGATCTATTTCTATGTATATTAAATGATTACTTCTAGACATTGACAGTGGCATTTCCTCAAACTTCTCCTAATGAGAAGAATCCTGTCTAGCTTATCTTTTTCTATGTCTATTCTATTTTTAAATATGTCTCAGTGAAATTAGGAACGATCTTTCAAAATGTCTAGGCTATTTATTCCTATGGCTATTCTAGAGTAGCTGTTTCTATTTCTAAACATGTCACAGTGAACATGTCCTTGTTGAGACTTGATGGTTCTCTAGTAAGTACAGTGTAATTACATAGTTTGAGTAGAATCTTCCCTAGGACTTATCTCTTTCTACCCCTGTTCTACTTCTAAACATGTCACGGTGACATTTCCTCATTGAGAGTACATAGCATGCTGTTGTTCTGAATGTCAAAAGACTGTTGATATGACATGACTCATGTGATGAATGTGATTTATGGTGAATGTCAGATCTGTTTCAGAGTTGTTAGCAGATAACAGAGGAGGCGAGAGCTCTCTCCCGATAGGCTCTAGTGGAAACAGCCTTGGGGTGACAGGAAGGAGTTGTTTTTTTACTGCCAACAATCTCCCTTTCTCTCCTCTAAATGTTGCTCCCGCTCTCTCCTTCATTCTCTCTCTGTCCTCTCCCTCGCTCGCTCTCTCGTTGTCTCCCGTCCTCCCTCTCTTTCTTCCTCTCTCTCCCCCTCCTCTCCCTCTCCCTTTCTCTCCCGCCCTGCCTCTCTTTCTTCGTCTCTCCTCCTCCTCCCTCTCTTTCTCTCCCATCCTCCCTCTCTTTCTTCGTCTCTCCTCCTCCTCCCTCTCTTTCTCTCCCGTCCTCCCTCTCTTTCTTCCTTTCTCCCCCTCCCCTCTCTCTCTCCAGGCAGAATGTGAGCATAGTTCTTATTCCTTTGAGTTTTAGAGGCATAATCCCTTCATCACATTGCATTTCCACACGCCGAAGCAACAGTGCAGCCCCTCCTTTTGCTTACTCAAATGAGTTTTTCCCTGCTTGCTTACTGAAATGAGGTCTCCACATAGGGAAATCAAGGTTTAAAAGCCCTCCCATGGAAAAAAGAAGGGAAAAGATTTGGTCGGCCACGATGGATTAACATACATGTACTGTTCTGACATGACAGGGGCCTCTGCTCTACTGTAGGTAGGCTTCTGCATAGGTAGCTAACTCTGGCTGCTCCAGGTATCTAACTCTGGCTGCTCCAGGTATCTAACTCTGGCTGCTACAGGTAGCTAACTCTGGCTGCTCCAGGTAGCTAACTCTGGCTGCTCCAGGTAGCTAACTCTGGCTGCTCCAGGTATCTATCTCTGGCTGCTCCAGGTATCTAACTCTGGCTGCTACAGATAGCTAACTCTGGCTGCTCCAGATAGCTAACTCTGGCTGCTCCAGATAGCTAACTATGGCTGCTCCAGATAGCTAACTCTGGCTGCTCCAGGTAGCTAACTCTGGCTGCTCCAGGTAGCTAACTCTGGCTGCTCCAGGTAGCTAACTCTGGCTGCTCCAGGTATCTAACTCTGGCTGCTCCAGGTAGCTAACCCTGGTTGCTCCAGGTAGCTAACTCTGGCTGCTACAGGTTGCTAACTCTGGCTGCTCCAGATAGCTAACTCTGGCTGCTCCAGGTAGCTAACTTTAGCTGCTCCAGTTAGCTAACTCTGGCTGCTCCAGGTATCTAACTCTGGCTGCTACAGGTTGCTAACTCAGGCTGCTCCAGATAGCTAACTCTGGCTGCTCCAGGTAGCTAACTCTAGCTGCTCCAGGTAGCTAACTCTGGCTGCTCGAGGTAGCTAACTCTGGCTGCTCCAGGTAGCTAACTCTGGCTGCTCCAGGTCGTTAACTCTGGCTGCTCCAGGTAGCTAACTCTGGCTGCTCCAGATAGCTAACTCTGGCTGCTACAGGTAGCTAAGAAAATGAAGGATTTAAATCTGATAAATGGAGAGTAAGAGGGAGAGTAAGAGGGAGGGAGGGAGAAAGGGAGAGAGTTAAATTGGCCAAGAGCACTTTGTGAGGGAGAGTGAATCGAGGAGTGCCATCGAGGAACAGAGCTCATGTGTTCGTTTGCTCGTTCATTCATTCGACAGAGTTAGACAAAGGGGGTTGCCAGATTCCAGAGCTCGCTTCCAGCTCCTTCCGGGGACAGTGTGTTATTGGCAGTGAGACCCACTTCCGCGGCCTCTGCCCATTTAGCACCACGCTGCCCAGCCGGTCTCTGATTAAGAAGGGTATTTAACCATGAACCCTCCCTTCCATATTAATTAACCCCGCGTGCCAGGCTTAGCTAGCCTAGCGAAGTTAGCAGGTGCCCTATCTATTCCCAGTCTCCTCCTCTCCCTCTCCTCCTCTCCATCTCCTCTTCTCCATCTCCTCCTCTCCCTCTCCTTTCCATCTCCTCTTCCTCTCCCTCTCTTCCTCTCCCTCCCCATCTCAGTCTCTCCATCTCCATCTCCTTCTCCCCCTATCCTCCTCTCCCTCTCCTCCTCTCCCTCTCCTTCTTCCCATCTGTCTCTCCCTCTCCTCCTTTCCCTCTCCTCCCCTCCTCCTCTCCCTCTCCTGCCCTCCCTCTCCTCCTTTCCCTCTCTTCCCTCTCCTCCTTTCCCTCTCCTGTCCATCTCCTCCTCCTGCCCCTCTACTCCTCCTCTCCCTCTCCTCCTTACACTCTCCTCCCTCTCCTCCTTTCCCTCTCCTCCCTCTCCTCCTTTCCCTCTCCTGTCCATCTCATCCTCCTGCCCCTCTACTCCTCCTCTCCCCCTCCTTTTTTTCCCTCTCCTCCCTCTCCTCCTTTCCCTCTCCTGTCCATCTCCTCCTCCTGCCCCTCTACTCCTCCTCTCCCTCTCCTCCTTTCCCTCTCCTCCCCCCCTCCTCTCCCTCTCCTGCCCTCCCTCTCCTCCTTTCCCTCTCCTGTCCATCCCCTCCTCCTGCCCCTCTACTCCTCCTCTCCCTCTGCACAATAGTTTAGCGGACTTCCTGAAAACCCACATCTGCCAAAGTCAGGGGGGGGGGGGGGGGGGGGGGGGGGGGGGACCTAGCAGGCAGGAGGTGGGCCTGACTAAATTCTTAGTGTAAACAAACTAGACAGAGATAATTAGATCTGTGGTCCCACGACGCAGTGGGCAGCTTGTGTGTGTGTGTGTGTGTGTCTCTGTTTGGAAGTCTGCTTGCATGAGTATGTCTTCTTATTGGGTGCCTGCTTTTGTGTGTATGTATACATATGACTGTGTATTTGTGTAAGCCTGCTTGTGTGTATGTATACATATGACTGTGTATTTGTGTAAGCCTGCTTGTGTGTGAGTTGTGTGTGTGTATCAAATAGTCCCCCCAGAGCTCAAAGGACAACAGCTGATCACAAGAGACCCTGGAGCCAGACTGTCCATGACCGTGACAATGATAACACTGGCTGCACCTACGGGTGGTGAGAGGAGTAAGGGATGGAGGGATGGAGGAAGAGGAGGGGGGGCAGGATTGTCAGTGGGTGACTGTGCTCCTGAGCTGATGATGGCTCTAGGCCAGTCATTGTAGACCTAGCATCACACACACTCCTTTAGACGAAGGACGACTCTCCGTATATACTCTCTTTGAGGAGTGTGTGTGTTCGTGTGTGAGTGTGTGTGTGTGAAGGGAGGAGGGATGCTTTGGTATCCTCTTTGATACTGTATTTTGTAACACCTGTTTGCCTGGTGCTGCATACTAAGATGACTATGGTTTCTATTTTTATTCTCTCTCTCTCTCTCTCTCTCTCTCTCTCTCTCTCTCTCTCTCTCTCTCTCTCTCTCTGTCTCTGTCTCTGTCTCTGTCTCTGTCTCTGTCTCTGTCTCTCTCTCTCTCTCTCTCTCTCTCTCTCTCTCTCTCTCTCTCTCTCTCCCTCTCTCTCTCTCTCTCTGTACTCCGTCTCACAAAGGTTCTCTGGAGCACGGTGCGTGTGCCGCTAATAACGTTGATGCTCTGCCAAGCCCAGCTGGTGGTGCCCGGCACAGGGCAGTGCGTGTCTTCTCTCCACAGTCGCTCACTTCAAAAGGCTCTCCTCTGCCAAATGGGATCAGAGGACCCGCATCACAGGGACCTTAATGGCCGAAAAGAACCCTGTGTGAAGCTTATCTTAGTTTGGAGATCCAACACATCCACACCGCCGTTGTGTAGCCCGACAGTCAGGGGTGGGATTTGGTCTGACCGCGCGACCGTTGCCATGGCAACCGGAGCGCAGCGTTCCATTTCCCTGAAAACTGTTGCTGCATGAGGGCCCAAGGCCTTGGATGGAAGGATGGAGGGAAGGAGAGTATTGGCCACAAAAGTGCCAGGGAAGGGTAGGGACTGCATTGAGTAGTGGTTAAACCCAGAATCTCCCAACCCCTCCTCTTCCTCCTCCATCACCAAACTATGAAGGCAGTTTATTGCCAAAATTGATGTGCAATATTTGGCAGCAATCTACCTCCATACCAAATCCCCAGCTTGTTCCAGTCTAACGCGGCTAACAGGAGCGTGACCGTGTGGCTGTGGCTGTGACTTCCTCCATCTTTTCTCTGTGGGTGATACAACTTTCCTCCTTTTCCTCCCCACCTCTCTCTCTCTCTCTCTCTCTCTCTCTCTCTCTCTCTCTTCCTCTCTTCTCCTCTCTCTTCGCCATCTGTAAGTAGTGGGTGAGGCGCTAGCTGTTGCTCAGACTGACGTTAGGAGGCTACACACACACACACACACACACACACACACACACACACACACACACACAGTAACGACTTAGGGAGGGAAAAGGAGTGATGTGAACTATATCATGTTATGTGTAAATATACCATTTTGAGTAAGTAGCCAACGCAATGTGCTTGATTTAACGGTGCAGTTGCTAGGTTTTTATGTGGTTTTATTGTGGTCGTTTAGCCCGCTAAGTATTTCACCTCGTTAGCGTGGTGGACTTGTCTGTGTTGTTTTTTAGGGACACTAACAGTAGCTGGAGGATGAATAATAATGGTGTATCATAATTCACTATACACCCATATACACACACACACACACACACACACACACACACACACACACACACAAGTTGGTCTAATTAGTATCTCTGCTCTTATTATGCATTCATACGTGTCAGAAATATAAATATGTGTGTGCTTCTAGTCCAGGCGGAGTAGACACACAGTACACATAGCTCATTATACTGTATTCATTCAGACACCGTTGGACCAACCCAGGGAACTCAGTGTAATTATACAGTATACTGCATTCATTCAGACAATGTTGGACCAACCCAGGGAACTCAGTGTAATTATACAGTATACTGCATTCATTCAGACAATGTTGGACCAACCCAGGGAACTCAGTGTAATTATACAGTATACTGCATTCATTCAGACACTGTTGGACCAACCCAGGGAACTCAGTGTAATTATACAGTATACTGCATTCATTCAGACAATGTCGGACCAACCCAGGGAACTCAGTGTAATTATACAGTATACTGCATTCATTCAGACAATGTTGGACCAACCCAGGGAACTCAGTGTAATTATACAGTATACTGCATTCATTCAGACACCGTTGGACCAACCCAGGGAACTCAGAGTAATTATACAGTATACTGCATTCATTCAGACAATGTTGGACCAACCCAGGAAACTCAGAGTAATTATACAGTATACTGCATTCATTCAGTGGCCAGTATAGTGATGCAAACACTGCATGTTTTACCGACACTGACCGTAGACATCCTCCTCCTTCTATTCCAGTCTATCAATCGTCCATGACACCACAAGGTGACCCTGGGAGGGTGTTGTCCTGGCAACCGTCTGCTACACAACTGTTGCCTGGTCACTGGATAGAGAGAAGCGCTAGGGATGCTTGATGGACCATAGAAACAGAATGTAACAGACACTCTGTATTGTGGAGAATGGAACAAAGATGTGTTCTGGATACTTTGGAAGATCATATAAGCTTGTTATGTACATTTCCTTTGGTTCGTTCCTAACTGACAGATTCCCTTCAAATGGCCGAATGATACTTGCTCACATAATAGGAAGTGCTGCTGATTAGGAAGACCTCAACGATTCCAGTTCTATTCCATTTCTATTTCTCTTTCGGAATGCAAAACGTATACCACTGAAAGGATGTTATATGTAAGGATCCAACCAAGAAAATGGGTACCATGTGCCTTTTATGTTTTTGAAATATTTGGATTAAACAGAGATGAATAATGAATAAAACAGAAGAAGAACTGCTATCGAATGTGACATCCTATTTCTTATAAAGACGGTCCAACTAATAAACAACAGAAAAACAACTAAGAAACTACAGAAAAACAGCTAATAAACTACAGAAAAACAGCTAATAAACTACAGAAAAACAGCTAATAAACTACAGAAAAACAGAAAAACAGCTAATAAACTACAGAAAAACTCAAAAAAGTTCTGGGACACTGTAAAGTCCATGGAGAATAAGAGCACCTCCTCCAAGCTGCCCACTGCACTGAGGCTAGGAAACACTGTCACCACTGATAAATCCACTGATAAATCCACTATAATTGAGAATTTCAATAAGCATTTTTCTACGGCCGGCCATGCTTTCCACCTGGCTACCGATACCCCGGTCAACAGCCCCGCACCCCCAAAGCAACTCGCCCAAGCCTCCCCATTTCTCCTTCACCCAAATCCAGATAACTGATGTTCTGGACCCCTACAAATCAGCCGGGCTAGACAATCTGGACCATCTCTTTCTAAAATGATCTGCCAAAATTGTTGCAACCTCTATTACTAGCCTGCTCAACCTCTCTTTCGTATCATCTGAGATTCCCAAAGATTTCAAAGCAGCCACGGTCACCCCCCGCATCAAAGGGGGAGACACTCTAGACCCAAACTGCTACAAACTATATCTATCCTGCCCTTTCTAAGGTCTTCAAAAGCCTTGTTACCGACCATTTCGAATCCCACCGCACCTTCTCCGCTATGCAATCTGGTTTCAGAGCTGGTCGTGGGTGCACCTCAGCCACGCTCAAGGTTCTAAATGATATCATAACCGCCATTGATAAGAGACAATACTGTGCAGCTGTATTCATCGACCTGGCCAAGGCTTTCGACTCTGTCAATCACCACATTCTTATTCTTATTACTCTGGACGGTTCTGACTTAGAATATGTGGACAACTACAAATACCTAGGTGTCTGGTTAGACTGTAAACTCTCCTTCCAGACTCACATTAAGCATCTCCAATCCAAAATTAAATCTGGAATCGGCTTCCTATTTCGCAACAAAGCATCCTTCACTCATGCTGCCAAACATACCCTCGTAAAACTGACCATCCTACTGATCCTCGACTTTGGCGATGTCATTTACAAAATAGCCTCCAACTCTCTACTCAACAAATTGGATGCATTCCATCACAGTGCCATCCGTTTTGTCACCAAAGTCCCATATACTACCCACCACTGCAACCTGTACGCTCTCGTTGGCTGGCCCTCGCTTCAAACTCGGCGCCAAACCCACTGGCTCCAGGTCATCTGCAAGTCTTTGCTAGGTAAAGCCTCGCCTTATCTTAGCTCACTGGTCACCATAGCAGCACCCACCCATAGCACATGCTCCAGCAGGTATATCTCACTGGTCACCCACAAAGCCAATTCCTCCTTTGGCCACCTTTTCTTCCAGTTCTCTGCTGCCAATGATGGGAACAAACTGCAAAAATCACTGAAGCTGGAGACACATATCTCCCTCACTAGCTTTAAGCACCAGCTGTCAGTGCAGCTCACAGATCACTGCAACTGTACATAGCCCATCTGTAAATAGCCCATCTAACTACCTCATCCCCATACTGTATTTATTCATTTATCTTGCTCCTTTGCATCCCAGCATCTCTACTTGCACGTTCATCTTCTGCACATCTACCATTCCAGTATTTAAATGCTATATTGTAATAACTTCACCACCATGGCCTATTTATTGCCTGAACTCCCTTTTCTTACCTCATTTACACACAATGTATATAGACTTTTTTTCTACTGTATTATTGACTGTATGTTTGTTTATTCCATTTGTAACTGTGTTGTTGTATGTTTCGAACTGCTTTGCTTTATCTTGGCCAGGTCGTAGTTGTAAATGACAACTTCTTCTCAAGTAGCCTACCTGGTTAAATAAAGGTGAAAAAAATTAAAAAAAATGTTTATATCAATACCATACTATTTGAATAATTTCTATAATTTTTCATCCACATATTTTCTCATTTATTTTATTAATCTTAAGGGAGAAGAGCATTATGGGCTGCGTCCCATATTTAGTGTCTACTTTTGGCCTCTACTTAGGGAATACGGAATAGGATGCTATTTGGGCCGCGGACATGGTGGAATACAGTATATCACTGTTGAATATATCACTGACTTATAAATAGAACACTCTAATGAAGTAATTTATCAAGCCTGGTACAGAGCCCAATGGACATTATTATTTAATATTTAGCAGAAGTTCTAGTCTGGTGCGATATGTCAATATGCGCTATGCCTAATTAATCAATCCATGAACATACAGAATCAAAAAAATGGAAAAACATCCAGCATTTAACCTCTTTGTGCATTTCATTCATCTTTGCATAAATGAATAACAGCGTTGTTGTGTTGTCTCGTGCCTAAGCCTAGGGGAATTGAAAGAAAACATGTGCCATTGCATTAAGGGGAGGTATGTGACAATAGGGCTTTCTCTGGCAAGACATCAGAGCAGATTGCTACACCAAATTAATGCAGTTAACTGTGCATTGGATTTTCAGATTTAAAAAAGACTTAGGTCCTACAGTGTCTTAGCTTTTTAGACAGTATTTGACATGCATGCACTCTAATTAAGGGGTTACAGCTTCCATGTAGAACAGAAGTACAGTAGGGCATGCCATCATATGATACCTTGTGCATTTCAATTCATTAGCATATATGACATTGTGTCTCTGACATTGTCTTACTGCCTTTTCTCATTGCATCTGTCTCTGTGAAGATTCACCATGGATCTACTGCCATTTTATAACCAGACAGAGGAAGCAGACAGGAAAGAGACACAAAACAGAAAAACACAGACATACATCTCCCCGGAGACTTCGTATCGTCCCCGCGAAATTAAATAATTGGCGGTTTCAGACAAATGGATACAGAGAGAGACCTTGAATGACCATGCCTGAGCTCCACTTATGTTTTTTCACTTTCAAATCACCTCATCGTCGCTGGCTTTTTTGGACGGCTCCCCAGAAAAAAGCAGAGGCCATCATTTCCGTCCAATTTGCTCTCTCGCTCTCTCTCCGCACACTGACAGATTGTCATATTTTGGCAGGGTTCCCGGCGGACAGAGGGAGAGAGGAGGCGAGTGAAGGAGTGCAGAGAAAGGACCATTACCATCCACACAGTCTCATTAGAGAGCATTTAGACCCAGGAACTCCAGGCTCAAAGCTCCAGACATTGGGCTACTGCCCAGCCTCGATGCCCTCCCAGAGAGCATCTCACCTGGGCTAAAGCCCCTGCCATCCTGCCCTGTTACCCTCTAACTATTTCATTACATTCCTATATTGTACATTTCATTGCTTCATGAATCATGTCATGGATATAACATTATAAACTTCATACACCATGGCTTAAAATCTGCCTGTACTAGAAAGATCACAACACATGATAAATGTAGCAATATAATTTACAATGTCCTATCGATTTGGTCATTGAGACACTAGGGCGATAAAGCATGTTTGTTTGTGCACGCAGAGCATAAGGAAGATTTAGCAGTTTCAACCATACCGTCATGAATCCTTCCAGTAGGCCCGAGTCCGGTTTGGGCGGGGCTTGTAGGCGTTCCATGGACCATTTCTCGATGATGGACGACACCTGAGAGTTTTCCGTGTTTAGGATCCGGAAACCCGTCATGTTGACTCCGCTGTACCGATACGGCTCCATATCCAGGGCGAAAAGGTCCTAAAATAACAAAAATGGCTATGTTCATGCTTTTATACTTTATAAAAATATAATAAACATGTCATAAACATGTAACAAGCACTTCATTAGTGTAGTATGGTATTACTGATTCTATATAGGGATTGTGTCCGTAGATTGAGATGCAAGGAGATCATTTATTGCCCATCATTGATTCTAAAGTGCTGACCGCACACCTGTTCTCACGCTAAATTAAAACTGCGTTCGGGAGCCAGATTTAAGGGCGAGAGAGATTACCGGGGTACGTTCTGAAGTATTTTCAGGAAGCATTTCATCTCGTTCGCCGAGACAGTGGACTTGATTAAGCTAACGTTTTCAAGGGTACCAGGCAGGGCCTTCGTGCGAGGCCACACGTCTGGCTTATGAAGGAAGACACCTATGGGTTGTATAAGTGTACAAGGGCAAATAAGTCTAAGGGCAAAACAAGCCCCTGGATACCAGTTATATTGCAGCATTGGCCAGCACTACCGCCACTTCCTTGCCAAACTGACCTATGTTGTTGGAACCGGCAGGAGCCCAGACGAACAAGTAACAGCATGCCTCTGACACAGCCCTACCTTCGTTGCTCTATTTCCTGTTTGCCCATAACAACAGATTTAGGGTCAGTCTTTCTCCACCCTTGTCCTAACCTTATCCATAATGTTCCAAACAGCACAACAAGCAGAGTTGTTGTCAGGGTCATGATGTACTGAGACGGTAATAGCCTCGTCTGAGCTGTTATGTACGCTCTGAATCTCTCATTCTCTCTCTCTCCATCCAGGAAAGACAGGCTTTTCATCCAGTGTGAACAGCGGAACTCTTTGTAGTGGATGGATCAAAATAACTTTGGAGAACTTAAGTAGCCGCCTTGAGTCAGAATAGACGAGCATATCGAACAGCTTTATTTTTGTACAATATCTTCAATAACACATTATAAATGTATTAATTGCCACCAGGACCAAGTATTTAAGTGGCAATATAAAGAATATGATTATGTGATATCTACTGTAAGGTGTGCATAATAGGACGGCATCAGGCATCTGCAACTTACATGGATACCTTCCTAATATGGGCAACGTATTGATCAGGAAGAAAACTCAGTATAGACGGGTTAGCTGACAACGTCACAAAAACGATGAGCAGGCTTCAATGGGGCAGAAGGCCATGTGTTGTTGTGATCTTGAATGGCCAGATATATAGTATTATTCTGCCATGTGGGGAATCGTAGGTGTCTCATTGCAGCTCGTTTCATCTTGATACCATGTCTTATTTTGAGGTGTTTTGATTGACGTCATGTCTAGGCTAATATGGCAAAAAGAATTGCTAGCTAGCTAACCAACAACTGTAACAATGTATTTGTGCGATAACAAGTGCTCATTGTGCAAATGTATTTATATTTTCAGGAACATTGGATATGAAATACAGTCTAAATGTTGTCATCAATTTAAAGCCAATCCAGTCTGTTTTGCACCATCGTTTTTGTTGCTAAACAACCAACCCGTCTATAACTGTAAGGTGCTGGTAAACGTACCAGGGTGGTGAAGATGTAGTGGTAGTACTCGGTCATCATTCCCATGGCTAGAGCCTGTAGGAAAACAACAATACTGACTATGGTCAAAGTGCCAACACAAATATACAGCATGTGTGAGTGCAGAGTAGACAAACATTTTTTGGGACCAAATTACTTTCGATAAGTCAATATGCTAAACACATTTGGGGAATATCCTATTAACGTCTTAAGTATTATTTTGGCAACACACAGAGCAGATAATCAGAGCAATTTTTTAGAGTCATGATTCAGCAAGCCTTTGTGGTGGGTGTTTCACATTAAGAGGCCATGTTGGTGGCCATGCTGTATATAATTAGTCAACCGAACACATGTCATCTACTCTGCCCGGAAACGGGTATTTTGGTGACGGATATACACACTTCTCATTAAGAATGTGGCTTAATCATAATGTCTCAAACATGCCTGCGAGCTGAGGCAGAGTTGCTAATTAAAACTATATTTTGGCATAGAGCATCCATTATGGAAGCACAGTAATAGAACTCTAATATTCTAAAAGAAGATGAACGAGGAAAATTAAACATCCAAATGAGTCGGTTGCAGATATAAAGGAATTGAATGAAGGTGCTGGACCTTAAAACATAGTATAAGTAATAACTATTCAATGAGTGACTCATTATTCTGGAGATAATTCACATAAAGAAATCTAACAAGGTCTAAGAATAAGAAAGTACAACATGTATCTTGCCTAACTGACCTGTTTCAGGATCCAGGCAGCCATTTCATGGCCGCAGTCAAAGATCACGTGGAACTCCTTTGCTTTCTTCATCTCTTTCAGAAGTGGCTTGGCATCCTTGGTCTCCGCCGGCAACTGTCGGATCTTCAAACGAATGTTGTATCGGGATGGCGCCTTGATCAGCTCCTGCAACCGAATAAGACCTGCAGACCAAAAATGTACACCTTATACAAGAGTGACAGGAATTTGAAAAATGTGTAATGCAATGGAAATGAATAGAAGTGTGGCATTGGTAAGGCATACAGTTCAGATACAACCCAGCATAATTGGTTATGTGAACATTCCCAGAACATATGGTCAGGGCGTGAGTTGGGGTGGGCAGTCTATGTTCTTTTTTCTATAATTTGGGATTTCTGTGTTTGGTCTGGTATGGTTCTCAATCAGAGGCAGCTGTCTAACGTTGTCCCTTAGGCAGCCTGGTTTCACCTTTGAGTTGTGGGTGATTATTTTCCGTTTCAGTTTTTGCACCATTCGGGACTGTTTCGGTTTTCATTTTGTATTCAGTCTCATTCAATTATATTATGGATACGTACCACGCTGCACATTGGTCCTCACCTTCTTCCACCACCAACGGCCATTACACAAACTTTGTGGAAATGAATATGTGTCATTCTCAAAACTTTGGGCCACAAACTGTACATACTGCAGTTGTATGGGTGAGGAAGGTAGCACCGGGATCTTCACCTGAACTCATCCCAGAAGATCCCTACTCCAGTGTAATCTCAGATGATCCCTACTCTGGGGTAATCCCAGAAGATCCCTACTCCAGCCATCTGTCCCTTCTCTGTTTTGGTTCGCACAAACACTTCGGAGGCATTAAGCGGAAAATCTTTCTGGGAGAGAGCAACGTTTGGGAAACACTGTCAGGGCCGATGTTTGAGGGGCTGTGGATAATGTCGATCCTCAGACAGCTGTGTGTGAATATTTTATCCTCTCCGATAGTTCTTCCCGCCAGATGTCAGATAGACTCCAATCACATAATGTCCTGGAGCATGAAGATGTGTGATTACAGTCCAAAGGTGTGTGTGTGTGTGTGTGTGTGTGTGTGTGTGTGTGTGTGTGTGTGTGTGTGTCTGTGTGTGTGTGTCTGTGTGTGTGTGTGTGTGTGTGTGTGTGTGTGTGTGTGTGTCTGTGTCTGTGTGTGTGTGTGTGTCTGTGTCTGTATCTGTGTGTGGTCCACATCATCCAGGTTTTCTCACCCCGACTCTGTCACTGTGAGAGTTGGAGGTGGTGTGTTACGCTAAAAAAACACTCCCCTTAAGGAGGAGGAACCTCTAACACCTCCCTCAGAATCCTTTGTGAGGGAATCAATACATGCCAGTGGGAGTTGTTGTGGTGGGAGTGATGATAAATGGTTGCATCCAAAATGGAACCCTATTCTCTTAAGAGCCCTATGGGCCCTGGTCTAAAGTAGTGTAGAAAATAGGGAGCCCTATGGGCCCTGGTCTAAAGTAGCGTACTATATAAAGAATAGGGAGCCATTTGGGACACACAATGAGGAGGAGTGGTACAGTGGCCAATTAGATGACTCTTTGTAGTGGACGTTGAGTTGGACCATTTACTGTGCACTTAGTCAAGGTTAATATACTCTCACCATGCTACAGTGGCGGCTCTCGACAAAGAGAAATGTGTGTGACAGAGACATGGTCAGAAAAGATATTAGCATTTACTTGAGGCAGTCACCAGGAGTATCCTGAAGGTTAATTTATAATGGTAAATAGGTCTTATTGAATCTACACACTCATGGTACACTCAGAAAAAAAGGGTTTTCGGCTGTCCCCATAGGAGAACCCATTTTGGTTCCTGGTCCAAAATCTGCTCCAAAATAAGTATCAAAGATGTCTGCAGAAAGAATGGGGAGGCAGCTATGACATGGCCCCTTGAGCTTGAACAAATCTATTTTGGTTATTGAGCTACAGTGAAGTGGATTTACACTCGGTAACAGAACCACGGTAATGGAATTACATCATGGGTCCCTGATCTGTACTACAGAAATTCACAATTATGGATATGAATGTCATTCTCCTCATGTTTCCACATCACAGCACAGCACAGCAGAGCACAGTAGAGTACAATACACTGTATACTACTTTTCTTTACAGTACGATCCAAACGTCTATGACAGTTTCAGATTTGGCCCAGTCCGGTCCATTTGTGGAATAGCCAAATTTCAACGCTCATGGGATGTCCGGCGGTGCTCAGTGGGTGAGTAAGATGGTTACACTTAATGGAAAGAGAGGGGGCTCATCCAGACAGACTTTTTTAACACTCTTGGTTTGACCACCAGATGTACATTTTAGCAGACGCTCTTATCCAGAGCAATTGACAGTAGTTAGTGCATACATTTACCTACTGCCCCCCCGTGGGAATCAAACCCACAATTCTGGCATTACAAGGCCCATGCTCTACCAACTGAGCCACACAGGGCAGAAGACAGAAACACAAAAAAATGATTGTAAGAGCTGAACATAACAGCATGCCAGTGGACGGGAGGACTATGGTTTGTGACTTCTATGATTTCCCATTGTAGCCAATTCAGTTCTAGTAATTCTGCTACTGATGTTTTTGGTCATTTTGTTACCTGATTTGGTCATGGAATTATGAGTTTTAATCAGTTAATAATTCATAACCAAAATTATAAAATGACTAACTAATTGGTAGGTCTGCCATTACTTGTTGTTACTACTGTGAACTTTCGTCATCCTCTTTCCTCATGAGGGTATTGGGTATTTGATAATGGAATTAAAAGGCACTAGGATTAATATTCACATGGAAATGTCCACCGACCCACTCTAAAAGGCTTTCAGAACCATCATCGACTCAGTGGGTTTTGTCCAACATGTCTCCAGACCTACTCATTGTCACAGTCATACCCTGGATCTAGTTAATCCTGGACTATTGGACGACCATTTTATTATGTTTGCAATCACAACCAATAGCACTGAGACTGCAGCCGTGAAGGTGGTAAATTACCTTTTATTAATAGCGTCGGACGAAGGCTCTGCATCTTTTCTAGTGCTTCTAGACCTTAGTGCTGCTTGTGACAACATCAATCACCACGTTCTTTCAAAGGAATTGGAAACCCTAATTGGTCTACGTGGACAAGTTCTGGCCTGGTTTGGATCTTATATCGGGAAAGATATCAGTTTGTCACTGTGCATGGTTTGTCCTCTGACAAATCAATTGTATGTTTTGACGTTCCTTAAGGTTCCATTTTCAATATATATTCTACCTCTTGGTGATGTCATTCGGAAACACATTCTCATTCTCAACTTTCACTCCTATGCGGACGACACACAGCTGTACATTTCGATGAAACATGGTGAAGCCCCAAAATCGTTTCAGACATAAGGAAGTGGATGGTGGCATTTTTTAAAACTTTTAAACTCTGACAAAACAGAGATGCCAGTTCTGGGATGCAAGAAATAAAGAGATATGCTGTTGGATATGACAATTCATCTTGATGGTTGTGACCTGTGAAGGACCTCTGTGTTACTCATCTCTTTAGACGAACATATGAAGAACATTTCAAGGACTGCTTTTTTCCATCTTCGCGACATTGCAAAAGTCTGAAATGTTATGTTAAAAAAATGTGTCAGAAAAGCTAATCCATAATCCATGCTTTTGTCACTTCTAGATTAGACTACTGTAATGCTCTACTCTCCAGCTACCCGGATAAATCACTAAATATACTTCTGTTTTTGCTAAACATGGCTGCTATAATCTTGATTACATCCCAAAAATGTGCTCATATTACTCAAGTGATCATGTTACTCCAGTGCTAGCCTGGCCTCCGGTTAAGGGTAAGGGTGATTCAAAGTTTTACTGCTAACCTACAAAGCATTACACGGGCTTGCTCCAACCTATCTCTCCGTTTTGGTCAAGCCATACATACCTACACGTACGCCATGGTCACAAGACGCAGGCCTCCTTATTGTCCCTAGAAATTCTAAGGAAACAGCTGGAGGCAGATTTTTAGAGCTCCATTTTTATGGAATGGTCTGCCTACCCATGTGAAAGACGCAGACTCGGTCTCGACCTTTAAGCCTTTAATGAAGACTCATCTCTTCAGTGGGTCATATGACTGAGTGTAGTCTGTCCCAGGGGTGTGAAGGTGAACGGCAAGGCACTGGAGCAACGAACTGCCCTTGCTGTCTCTGCCTGGCCAGCTCCACTCTCTCCACTGGGATTCACTGCCTGTGACCCTATTAAGGTGGCTGAGTCACTGGCTTACTAGTTCTCTTCCATGCCGTCCCTAGGAGGGGTGCGTCACTTGAGTGGGTTGAGTCACAGACGTGATCTGGGTCCGGTTTTGCCCCCTCAGTCTTGTGCGGTGGAGGAGAACTTTGTGGGCTATACTCACCCTCTAGTGGTGTGGGGGCTGTGCTTTGGCAAAGTGGGTGGGGAAATATCCTGCCTCAAGTATCTATACTGCAATAGTCTATGTGCTGGGGGGCTAGGGTCAGTCTGCTATATCTAATGTAATTATCCTGTCTATTTGGTGTCCTGTGTGAATTTAAGGATGCTCCCTCTAATTCTCTATTTCTCCCTCTCTCCCTCCCCTCTCGGAGGACCTGAGCCCTAGGATAATACCTCAGGACTACCTGGCCTGATGACTCCTGGCTGTCCCCAGTCCACCAGGCCATGCTGCTGCTCCAGTTTCAACTGTTCTGCCTGCGGCTATGGAACCCTGACATGTTCACCGGACGTGCTACCTTGTCCCGGTCCTGCTGTTTTCGACTCTCTCTCTCTACCGCACCTGCTGTCTCGACCTCTGAATGCTTAGCTATGAAAAGACAAATGACATTTACTCCTGAGGTGCTGACCTGTTGCACCCTCTACAACCATTGTGATTATTATTTGATCCTGCTGGTCATCTATGAACGTTTGAACATCTTAAAGAAGAATTTGGCCTTAATGGTCATGTATTCTTATAATCTCCACCCAGCACTGCCAGAAGATGACTGGCCACCCCTCAGAGTATGGTTGCTCTCTATGTTTCTTCCTAGGTTCCTGCATTTCTATGGAGTTTTTCCTAGCCCTCATACGTCTAAATTTGCATTGCTAGCTGTTTGGGGTTTTAGACTGGGTTTCTACATAGCACATTGTGACATCTGCTGATGTAAAAATGGCTTTATATATACATTTGATTGATTGATTAAAGGCAATATTTCTTAAACTCACAAAAAGTAAACAATATCTCCAAAACATAATATGCTGTAAGTATTGATAGTATACTGAACAAAAACATAAAAGCAACATGTAAAGTGTTGGTCCCATGTTTTATGAGATGAAATAAAAGATCTCAGAAACTTTACATACGCACAAAATGCGTATTTCTCTCAAATTTTGTGCATTTCCTTGTTGTCATGACTCTTCTGTGAGGATCCGAAGGATCAGGTTACAGTGGGTCAGCTCTACAGCACCCTCCCTCTCCCACAGAGGGAGAGAAGGATGGAGTTGGCCAGTTTTATGATGGTCGTAAATACCTTGCAGAAACTCTGCCTTTGGGCTCTGCAGGATTGAGGGGAAGTAACCCTTTTGTTACAAGGTGATTCCTCCTGCCAAAACTACAACATTCAACAGTTGATAATGACACAATATTCCTAACACAAATCATGTGGGAAACGGTCAGTGGGGCTTGAAACAATATTGTCAAATAAGTCGTTGTTTGTGATAACTTTAAGGACAGTATAACAAATAACGGTAACTTTACAAATGTATACGCCCCAGTTATCAGATTCACGTCTAAATGTTGTGGAACTTATTTGATTAAATATTAAACTGTTTGTAAGAAGATGAAATGTGATTTTAGCTTTATAAATGAGATAATTGTTTTTCATGTAAAGTTTTACCAAGTCACTAACCACGCCCACGTGAGCACAGACCTTGTGACAATGTGATGGAACCGCTCTCCAAGGTGAGGGCATAAAAAGACCGCTAACAAAATGTACATTAGACCAGAAAACGGCTACACGTTGAAATGGTTGCCATTTAAATAGAGACCCGCGTGATTGACAGCGTGAGCTGAAAAGAATGAAATGGTTGGAAACTCTGAAACTTTCAACAGAGAAGAAGAAAATCTCTACCAGACCAGACAGCATGTTGCGGTAGCTACACGGCTGAGAAACAATATAAAACTAAAGACCAGCTGAAGTACAGCGCGAGCTGGATATGGCAAAATGGTTTGAAACTACAATACCAGAAAATGGTAAGACCCTCTGAAACTCTCTCTCTCGAAGAAGAAGAAGAAGATGAAGAAGAAGAAGACTACACAGGAACATTTAGTCTGCAGCTGTTTATGCACTGTTTGCCTAGGAAACTCGACCGAAGACAAGAGACAAAGAACAATTTCCTCTCACCATTATAGGTATTTCTAGGGTATCTATTCTAAACAAACAGAGTGAAGGACAAGTCCAGCTGGACACTGCGTGGTACACCTCTGGAAGATCCGTTCTAACAGATACTCCAAGACCAAGAAGCTACGACTACTAAGTACATTGTGACCTCTGATGGACAACCAGAGACTTACACAACCAGAGACTTCTGATGAACTACTCTCCATAGATGGACCAGATGATTTCAACAGAGAGATGGCAAGGACATACAGTACAAGCTTAAATATGTGTTGCATTTCTAAATTCGAATGAGAGGTTGTTAAGGTGCTAAATATCCATATATACGATGAGCGTATTATTCAACTGTATGTACGGTAGTTGAATTCCTTTGTCTCTTCTCCTCCCACTCTTTCTTTCCCCACCCCTTTTCATTGTGTACCAAGCCGTCATATCGGGTTAGTCCACTAGGGACTTTTCATTGCATCATGTTAGTAACCAATGTATAATCTATCCCGTGTGTGTGTTTATTTCATTCTGTGTGGTTATTTAGTTAGTTAGTAAATAAATAATTAAGCCAATTTGTGTATCATTGATTCATCATGGAGACTAGAGTTCATGCAGTCTCAGAATGAGACTGATGAGGTAATAATTATAATTAACGGATGGAAGTCAACAACGTTCAGAATGAGACTGATGAGGTAATAATGATAATTAACTGATGACTGGTATAACGATATATCTATATCTATATCTTTAATTTAATTTAATCATTGTAATAATTAAACATAGTTAATTTATTTGCTAAAATAATTGTCATTGCATTAATGGCAGCAAAATCATGACATTGTTTACATTTCTGTTAGTGAGCATTTCTCCTTTGCCAAGATAATCCATTCACTCTACACATGTGGCATATCAAGAAGATGATTAAACAGCTCAATCATTACACAGGTGCACCTTGTGCTGGGGACAATAAAATGACACTCTAAATGTGCTGTTTTGTCACACAACGCAATGCCACAGATGTCTCAAGTTTTGAGGGAGCATGCAATTGGTTATGCTGACTGCAGGAATGTCCACCAGAAATGTTGCCAGAGAATTTAATGCTCATTTCTCTACCATAAGCCACCTCCAACGTCGTTTTAGAGAATTTGGCAGAATTTGGCAACCAGCCTCACAACCGCAGACCACGTATAACCATGCCAGCCCAGAACTTCTACATCCGGGTTCTTCACCTGCGGGATTGTCTGAAACCAGCCTCCCAGACAGCTGATGAAACTGTGGGTTTGCACAACCGAAGAATTTCTGCACAAACTGTCAAAAACCATCTCAGGGCGTGCTTGTTGTCCTCACCAGGGTTTTAACTCGACTGCAGTTTGGCATCGTAACCGACTTCAGTGGGAAAATGCTCACATTTGATGGCCACTGGCACGCTGGAGAAGTGTGCTCTTCAGACAGTGCATGGCGTTGTGTGGGAGAGCGGTTTGTTGATGTCAATGTTGTGAACACAGTGCCCCATGGTGGCGGTGGAGTTATGTATGTATGGGCTGGCAACAGCATGTTCCAACTTTGCACAGCCATTGAAGAAGAGTGGGACAACATTCCAAAGGCCACACTCACCAGGCTGATCAACTCTATGCGAAGGAGATGTGTCGTGCTGCATAAGGCAAATGATGGTCACACCAGATACCGACTGGTTTTCTGATCCACGCCCGAAACAATTTTTAAGATGGAAAATGGTTGAAAATCATATATAGTGTATTCATTAAGTATTTATACCCCTTCAGCTATTTCACATTTTGTGTTACAGCCTGAATTCAAAATGTATTAAATTGTATTTTTTCCCCTCACACATCTACACACAATAACACAGAAGTTAAGTTAAAACATGTTTTTAGACATTGGTCATTGCTAGACAGTCATTTTCAAGTAGAATAGATTTCCAAGCAAATTTCAGTCAAACCTGTAACTAGGCCACATTTAACATTTAATGTCATCTTGTTATGCAACTCCAGGGTTTACAGTTTGAAGTCGGAAGTTTACATACACTTTAGCCAAATACAAACTCTGTTTTCCACAATTCATGACATTTAATCCTAGTAAAAATCCCCATGCTTAGGTCAGTTAGGATCACCACTTTATTTTAGGAATGTAAAATGTCAGAATAATAAGTAGAGAGAATTGTATTTCTTTCATCACTTTCCCAGTCGGTAAGAAGTTTACATACACTCAATTAGTATTTGGTAGCATTGCCTTTAAATTGTTTAACTTGGGTAAAACGTTTCGGCTAGCCTTCCACAAGCTTCCCACATTGTCCATTTGGAAGACCAATTTGCTACCAAGCTTTAACTTCCTGGCTGATGTCTTGAGCTGTTGCTTCAATATATCCACATAATTTTCCTCCCTCATGATGCCATCTATTTTGTGGAGTGCACCAGTCCCTCCAGTAGCAAAGCACCCCCACAACATGATGCTGCCACCCATGTGCTTCACGTTTGGGATGATGTTCTTCGGATTGCAAGCCTCCCCGTTTTCCTCCAAACATAACGATGGTCATTATGGCCAAACAGTTCTGTTTCATCAGACCAGAGGACATTTCTCCAAAAAGTACGAACTTTGTCCCCATGTGCAGTTGCAAACCATAGTCTGGCTTTTTTATGTCGATTTTGGAGCAGTGGCTTCTTCCTTGCTGAGTGGCCTTTCAGGGGATGTCGATATAGGACTCATTTTACTGTGGAAATAGATACTTTTGTACCCGTTTCCTCCAGCATCTTCACAAGGTCCTTACTGTTGTTCTGGGATTGATTTGCAGTTTCACACCAAAGTACATTCATCTCTAGGAGACAGAACAGGTCTCCTTCCTGAGCGGTATGATGGCTGCGTGGTCCCATGGTGTTCATACTTGCATACTATTGTTTTTACAGATGAACGTGGTACCTTCAGGCATTTGGAAATTGCTCCCAAGGATGAACCAGACTTGTGTAGGTCTATAATTTATTTCTGAGGTCTTGGCTGATTTCTTTTGATTTTCCCATGATGTCAAGCAAAGAGGCACTGAGTTTGAAGGTAGGCCTTGCAATACATCCACAGGTACACCTCCAATTGACTCAAATTATGTCAATTAGCCTATCAGAAGCTTCTAAAGCCATGACATCATTTTCTGGAATTTTCCAAGCTGTTTAAAGGCACAGCCAACTTAGTGTATGTAAACTTCTGACCCACTGGAATTGTGATTATGAATTACAAGTGAAATAATCTGACTGTAAACAATTGTTGGAAAAATGACTTGTGTCATGCACAAAGTAGATGTCCTAACCGACTTGCCAAAACTATAGCTTGTTAACAAGAAATTTATGGAGCGCTTGGAAAACAAGTTTTAATGACTCCAACCTAAGTGAATGTAAACTTCCGACTTCAACTGTATTTGGCCTTGTGTCCTGCTGAAAGGTGAATTTGTCTCCCAGTGTCTGTTGGAAAGCAGATTAATCCAGGTTTTTCTCTAGGATTTTGCCTGTGCTTAGCTTCAATCTGTTTCTTTCTATATAACAAAATGTTCTAGTCCTTGCCTATGACAAGCATACCCATAACATGATGCAGCCACCACCATGCTTGAAAATATGAAGTTGTACTCAGTGATGTCTTGTGTTGGATTTGACCCAACCATAATGCTTCATATTCAGGAAATAAAGTTAATTTCTTTCCCACATTTTTAGCAGTTTTACTTTAGTGCCTTATTGTGAACAGGATGCATTTTTTGGAGTATTTGTATTCTCTCCAGGCTTCCTTCTTTTCCCTCTGTCATTCAGGTTAATATTGTAGAGCAACTACAATGTTGTTGATCCATCCTAAGTTTTCTCCTATCACAGCCATTTAACTCTATAACTGTTTTAAAGTCTGCATTGGCCTCATGGTGAAATCCCAGAGCGGTTTCCTACCTCTCTGGCAACTGAGTTAGGATGGACGTCTGTATATTTGTACTGACTGGGTGTATTGATAAACCATCCAAAGTGTAATTAATAACTTCACCATACTCAAAAGGTTTGTTTTTACCCATCTACCAATAGGTGCCCTTCTTTGTGAGGCATTGGGAAATCTCCCTGGTCTTTGTGTGAATCTGTGTTTGAAACGCACTGCTCGACTGAGGGACCTTACAGATAATTCTATGTGTGGGGTACAGAGATGACGTATTCATTCAAAGATCATGTTACACACTGTTATTGCACGCATAGTGAGTCCAACTTATTATGTGACTTGTTAAGCACACTTTTACTGCTGAACCTATTTAAGTTTGGGTTTGAATACGTATGGACTCAAAACATTTCAGCTTTCCTTTTTTATGAATTGGTAAACAGTTTTTAAAACATAATTCCACTTTGACATTATGGGATATTGCATGTAGGCCAGTGATACTGTCACGCCCTGACCTTAGTTATCTTAGTTTTCTTTATTATTTTGGTTAGGTCAGTGTGTGACGAGGGTGGTATGTGTGTTCTTGTCTTGTCTAGGGTTTTTTTGTATATCTATGGGGTTTTGGTATTGTCTAGGTAAATGTAGGTCTATGGTGGCCTGAATTGGTTCCCAATCAGAGACAGCTGTTTATCGTTGTCTCTGATTGGGGATCCTATTTAGGTTGCCATTTTCCATTTTGGTTTTTGTGGGTTATTGTCTATGTGTAGTTGCATGTCAGCACTCGGTTTTGCATAGCTTTAAGTTCGTGTTGTTAGTTTGTTTAAGTGTTCTTCGTTTATGACAGAAGAATGTATTCTTATCACGCTGCGCCTTGGTCTCATCATTACGACGACCGTGACAGATACAACATCTCGTTAATCCATTTTAAATTCAGGCTGTAACACAACAAAATGTGGAAAAAGCCACTGTATGCCTTCATTTTCCATAAATATATTTTCATTTGACACAACCAGTTTGATATGCTCCTATGAACTTCCCATGTTGGTGCTCATGGATCCTTTTACAGAAGGTCAACTGAAGAAACCAATTGGATATATTGAGCAATTCATGTACTTGAACAAACGAATATGTTCAACATATTGTATCCAATTATGTTCCATGAAATTTACACCTTTCTCCTTCCAAAGGATCGAAAATATGAGATGGACATTACGAAATGTTGTCCTCTCTCTAAAGCTGATGATGCCGTAGGCCTGAAAATGATCACGGTACTCAACGGTATGAAATATCGATGTGCTTGTAGAACGCACATCATGAGCCACTCCACACAGTCACAGCAGGCGATCCGGCAGACAGATACAGCTGGACGAGGACCCTCAGGGGACGTGTATTTTATTCATGAGCTGTCAGCTCTCACATTCATTCTGCATGGCATTCATCTGAGGAGATGGTGGGTGAGGGTCATTCTGGGTAATGTGGTTTTTCAGAGATGCTCACTCATATGAAAGGCTGAGGTTTTGACGTAGAGTACATCTGGAGGGCTTTGAGAGGGCTACATATTTCATGGCCAATCCCTCAATGCTAAAGTCTTGGGGGAAAGAACAGAACAGTTTTTCTCCTCTGCACCCCTGGATCTATGTAAGGGTTAAGTGCCTTGCTCAAGGGCATGACAATTCACCTCCCATTTTTATTGCCCAGCATAAGACTCAAACCGGCAACCAAGAAGCTACTGGTCCACTTCTCTAAACTCTCAGCTACCTACCACCCCTATAAAAAGTTGTGTTTGTGTTTGAGTAGCAGTTTTTAGTTTACAATTGTATGTATTTTAACTCCTTTTGATCATCATTCACTAACATCTTCATCGTCACCAATTGGCTCATCATCATCACCATCCTCATCATCACCATCATCATAAACATCATCACCATGACCACCATCATCAGAGATATCTGTACCTGTGCTGTCATCATAGACCACAGTGACCGTCCTCCATTTGAAGAAGTGCACCAGGTCCAGGATTGCCCGGCTGAGGGACTGGAAGTCTGGGTAGAGGCTGATGTAGTAAGAGTCCCTGTTGTCTGATACCTGGAGGGAAGCAAAAGTTATTCCCCTACCTAAGAATGGTAAAGCCCCCTTAACTGGCTCAAATAGCCTACCTATCAGCCAGTTACCAACCCTTTGTAAACTTCTGGAAAAAAATTGTGTTTGACCATTTTACCAATCCTATTTTACAGTAAACAAATTGACAACAGACTCTCAGCACACTTATAGGGAAGGACATTCAACAAGCACTTTCACAAATGGCTGATGATTGGCTGAGATAAATTGATGATAAAAGGTTTGTGGGGGGCTGTTTTGTTAGATATTGTTGCGGCTTATGACATTGTCAATCATAGTCTGTTGCTGGAAAAATGTATGCGTTCTGGCTTTACACCCCGTATAATATTGTGGATAAAGAGTTACCTGTCTAACAGAACACAGAGGGTGTTCTTAATGGAAACCTCTCCAACACAAAATCAGGAATTCCCCAGGGCAGCTGTCTAGGCCCCTTACTTTTTTCAAACTTTACTAACGACATGCCACTGGCTTTGAGTAAAGCGTGTCTATGTATAAGGAAGACTCAACACTATACACGTCAGCTACCACAGCGACTGAAATGACTGCAACACTTAATTAAGAAAGAGCTGCAGTTAGTTTCAGAATGGGTGGCAAGGAATAAGTTAATGCTAAATATTTCAAAAACTAAAAGCATTTTATTTGGGACAAATCATTCACTTAACCTCAACTAAATCTTGTAATGAATAATCTGGAAATTGAGCAAGTTGCGGTGTCTAAACTGCTTGGAGTAACCCTGGATTATAAACTGTTAATGGTCAAAACATGTTGATACAACATTCGCTAGGATGTGCTGCGCTGCATTCTTAACAGCATTATCAACAAGGCAGGTCCTACAGGCCCTAGTTTTGTCGCACCTGGACTACTCTTCAGTCATGCTATCAGGTGCCACAAAGAGGGACTTAGGAACATTGCAATTGACTCAGAACAGGGCAGCAGGGCTGGCCCTTGGATGTACACAGAGTGCTAACATTAATAATATGTGTGCCAGTAGTTCAAACAGACAGCTCGGTGCATTCAACATGACACACCTCTCATAAATACAAGTAGTGGTAAAGTCAATCTCTCCTCCACTTTGAGCCAGGAGAGATTGACTTCACCACTACTTGTATTTATGAGAGGTGTTGACATGTTGAATGCACCAAGCTGTCTGTTTGAACTACAGGTCGGACACCCATGCATATCCCATAAAACATGCCACCAGAGGTCTCTTCACGGTCCCCAAGTACAGAACAGACTATGGGAGGCACACAGTACTACATAGAGCCATGACTACATGGAACTCTATTCTACATCAAGTTGCTCATACCAGCAGTAAAATTAGATAAAAAAAACTGAGAAAAATACACCTTATGGAACAGTGGGGACTGTGAAGCAACACAAACATAGACACATGCATACACACACATGAAAACATACGCACTATACGCACATGTACACGTGGATGTTGTGTTATAGATACAGTACTGTATGTGGGAATAGAGTAGAGGTCCGAGGGCACACACTTAATATGTTGTGAAACCTGTTGTGAATGTATTGTAATGTTTTTAAAATGTATAACTGCCTTCATGTTGCTGGACCCCATGAAGAGTATCTGCAGCCATGGCAGCAGCTAATGGGGATCAATAATAAATACAAATACACCTGGTGCTTCCACTTGGTCTGGATGTGGGGCACCCCCAGGGCATTACAAATGGACTGGACTGCGTTGGCCGACGAGCTGTGGGAGGGGCCAAAGATGGCTGCCACTCCCAGGGAGAGCTGGTCACAGGCTGGGGGGGGGGAAGAGACAGAAAGAGAGGTGTTTGTTAGACACGTGTTTAGGTTCGTTAGATATGTGTTTAGGTTCGTTAGGATAGTGTTGAGGTTTGTTAGAGTAGTGTTTAGGTGGAAGCCTTCAGCTCCTTGCTGCTCTACTGTCCATACAATGCACCATGGGAATGCTGATCAAGAAAGTCCCTTTAGTCTCTCCCACATTGGATCAAGGAAGAACACAAGAAGAATGTCAGTCACACTTTGCATTGAGTCACACAGATACCAGTAGGAGTACTGCATTTTGGTTGACCTAAATCGGCCATAACACTTACTATAACACACTTATCCTTAATTTAGAATGACTTAGCCTTAATGTAGAGTTACTTAGCCTTAATTTAGTTATTTAGCTTTCATTTAGAGTTGCGTAGTCTTCATTTAGAGCTATTTAGCCTTCATTTAGGGTTACTTAGCCTTCATTTAGGGTTACTTAGCCTTCATTTAGGGTTACTTAGCCTTCATTTAGGGTTACTTAGCCTTCATTTAGGGTTACTTAGCCTTCATTTAGAGTTACGTAGCCTTCATTTAGAGTTACGTAGTCTTTATTTAGAGTTACGTAACCTTCATTTAGAGTTACGTAGTCTTTATTTAGAGTTACGTAACCTTCATTTAGAGTTACGTAGCCTTCATTTAGAGTTACGTAGTCTTTATTTAGAGTTACGTAGTCTTTATTTAGAGTTACGTAGCCTTCATTTAGAGTTACGTAGCCTTCATTTAGAGTTACGTAACCTTCATTTAGAGTTACGTAGTCTTTATTTAGAGTTACGGAGCCTTCATTTAGGGTTACGTAACCTTCATTTAGAGTTACGTAGCCTTCATTTAGAGTTACGTAGCCTTCATTTAGAGTTACTTAGCCTTCATTTAGAGTTACGTAGCCTTCATTTAGAGTTACGTAGCCTTCATTTAGAGTTACGTAGTCTTTATTTAGGGTTACGTAGCCTTCATTTAGAGTTACGTAGCCTTCATTTAGAGTTACGTAGCCTTCATTTAGAGTTATGTAGCCTTCATTTAGAGTTACGTAGCCTTCATTTAGAGTTACTTAGCCTTCATTTAGAGTTACTTAGCCTTCATTTAGAGTTACGTAGCCTTCATTTAGGGTTACGTAGCCTTCATTTAGAGTTACGTAGCCTTCATTTAGAGTTACTTAGCCTTCATTTAGAGTTACGTAGTCTTTATTTAGGGTTACGTAGCCTTCATTTAGAGTTACGTAGCCTTCATTTAGAGTTACGTAGCCTTCATTTAGAGTTGCGTATCCTTCATTTAGAGTTACGTAGTCTTTATTTAGAGTTACGAAGTCTTTATTTAGAGTTACGTAACCTTCATTTAGAGTTACGTAGTCTTTATTTAGAGTTACGTAGTCTTTATTTAGAGTTACGTAACCTTCATTTAGAGTTACGTAACCTTCATTTAGAGTTATGTAGTCTTTATTTAGAGTTACGTAGCCTTCATTTAGAGTTACTTAGCCTTCATTTAGAGTTACTTAGCCTTCATTTAGAGTTACGTAGCCTTCATTTAGGGTTACGTAGCCTTCATTTAGAGTTACGTAGCCTTCATTTAGAGTTACTTAGCCTTCATTTAGAGTTACGTAGTCTTTATTTAGGGTTACGTAGCCTTCATTTAGAGTTACGTAGCCTTCATTTAGAGTTACGTAGCCTTCATTTAGAGTTGCGTATCCTTCATTTAGAGTTACGTAGTCTTTATTTAGAGTTACAAAGTCTTTATTTAGAGTTACGTAACCTTCATTTAGAGTTACGTAGTCTTTATTTAGAGTTACGTAGTCTTTATTTAGAGTTACGTAACCTTCATTTAGAGTTACGTAACCTTCATTTAGAGTTATGTAGTCTTTATTTAGAGTTACGTAGCCTTCATTTAGAGTTACGTAGTCTTTATTTAGAGTTACGTAGTCTTTATTTAGAGTTACTTAGCCTTCATTTAGAGTTACGTAGCCTTCATTTAGAGTTACGTAGCCTTCATTTAGAGTTGCGTAACCTTCATTTAGAGTTACGTAGTCTTTATTTAGAGTTACGAAGTCTTTATTTAGAGTTACGTAACCTTCATTTAGAGTTGCGTAGTCTTTATTTAGAGTTACGTAGCCTTCATTTAGAGTTATGTAGTCTTTATTTAGAGTTACGCAGTCTTTATTTAGAGTTACGTAGTCTTTATTTAGAGTTACGTAGTCTTTATTTAGGGTAACGTAGCCTTCATTTAGAGTTACGTAGCCTTCATTTAGAGTTACGTAGCCTTTATTTAGAGTTACGTAGCCTTCATTTAGAGTTACGTAACCTTCATTTAGAGTTACGTAGTCTTTATTTAGAGTTACGTAGTCTTTATTTAGAGTTACGTAGTCTTCATTTAGAGTTACCATTAGTCACATATTTAAAAAATGAAAATGAAATGGAATATTACCATGTGAGCCATATTTCTCCTATGTAACATGATCGAGCTTCATCCGATGCAATCAGTTAGTTGGCAGCATCAGTAAAATATTTCTCAACAGATATTCAGAGTGAGTCATTCTCAATCAGTTTCTGGTCCCACATTTCACCGTAACCCTTATTGTTAGTCATAATCACCCACAAACAAATAAGAAATCCACAAATAACTAATCACAGCGATACTCTGATTATTATTCAAGCTAATAACAGATGCAGCTGTCACAACACAACCTGTAGCTTCTACCCAGACCACCCTCTAGCAATTATTCATGATGATATCCAAAAGTGCAAACCTCACCCATTGGGCACTCCAGGCAGGCTCAAACAATCTCTTCAAATTTATTTGAATTTGTATTCACTAGGAACCAAACAGAAGCAAATGGCTAAAACAGGGAGGGACTAACCTGAACTTGTCCAATAAGAAATGCTTGTTTTCTTTGCTAAATGTTTTCCCGTTGCAAAAATGTTTTTACTATGGTGTGCACTAATGAATACACCCCAGGTCTACTTCGTATCCTCCTCAGCCTCTCACCTTTTCTGGAGGCCTCGAAGCTGTCAAAGATGTTTATTCTCTGGATGTCATATGTGAGTGTGGTGTTGGGCAGCAGGGTGCGGTTCCTGTTGATTGTGTTCAAGGCAAATTTAAAGGCGAGTTCCTCTGCTCCTGATGGGCCGCTTTCGATGGATTCAAATATTCCTCCTGAGGGACAGAAGAGCAACAGGTGGAAGACCAATAAGGTTCAATCTCAATTTCCCCGTCCAATAATTACAGTGGATTCTCCTCCAACATAAAACAGGTGACATTGAAGTGTCGGTGGTACGATCCATATAGCAAAGTTTGTAATTGTAACAATTATATTCTCAGCTGCCTTCATGTCCTTTCCTATTAAGCAACAGTGTCATAATCAACATGCATTAATAGACATGAGGAGTGGAGAGAGAGCTTTATTGTGATGGACCGTCGACTAAAGAGAGCTGCATTTGCATTCGCTTACTCGTCTGTGTAATTAACAACGATTAGAGTGGACAGGAGGTGAGTTCAGTGGTCACGACCCCTCGTTCTCCCTCTCTTTCTCTCTCCTGCAGCTTTGACAGAAAAGTTCACTCCTCCACTTTGATCCCGTCATTTCCACGTAAAAGGACCCATGAGCACCAACATGGGAAGTTCATAGGAGCATGTCAAATTGGGTGTCAAATGAAAGCTAAGATTCTATATTATTGAGAAATTAAGGCATATATACATTGTTCCACCATTTTCCATCCTACAAATGAGGAATAAGCAAAGGCTTTGATTTCTGGTCAAACAGATGGAAAAGGGGTCTTAGAAAACATCTAGCAGGTATTAGAAATACATTAAAACACAAGGTTGAAGTGAAGACCCCCTGCCAGCTAATATCAACATTAATATTTAGTTTTGGATGAATTTTTCTGCCTTCTGTAAGTTTAAGTAACATTGCCTTGTGCCTTCAAATTCTCTTACCAAAAACCAACATGTCTTGAAAAGATTTTCTCATTTCTCTCCCTCACGAGGAGGGAGGAAAATGAAAGTTCACAGAAGTAACAAGTAAAGCTAGACCTATCAATTTGTTAGTGTTTTTTAAACCGTTACCAAATCGAAAAATCAGCAACGGATTTTCTGCAATTGAATTGACTACAATAGTATGTCATGGTAGTCCCAAACTACAGTTGGGTTCAAAAGTTTGGACAGCCCAGTACAGTAGAGCAGGGCACAGCACAGCACAGCACAGCACAGCACAGCACAATAAAGCACAGTAGAGTAAAGTAAAGAAAAGTATAGTTCAGTAGAGTACAATAAATTATAGTGTACTGTACCGAACTCTACTGTGCTGAACTATACTATACTGTACTGTTCGGTGCTTGGCTGTGCTGTACTGTACCTTGATGTCCAAATAATGCTGAAATGAAGGGGTGGAAAGAGAGAGTCTGTGTGAGACAGGGAGACAGAGAGACAGAGAGACAGAGAGACAGGGAGACAGAGAGACAGGGAGACAGGGAGACAGAGAGACAGAGAGACAGAGAGACAGAGAGACAGAGAGACAGAGAGACAGGGAGACAGGGAGACAGGGAGACAGGGAGACAGGGAGACAGAGAGACAGAGAGACAGAGAGACAGAGAGACAGAGAGACAGAGAGAGAGAGAGAGAGAGAGAGAGAGAGAGAGAGGTTAAGCCAGGTTAATTCAGCAGAGCTAGCCAAGCAGCTGTTTATACAGACCGACTAATTGAGGGACCCAATGAGAACTTGAGATCCTCCAGACCAGTAGTGCTGAGTCAGACCCTTTACTTTAGAGTGGTTCATCCACTTTAAAACGTAAAACTTCCCAGAGGCAGTTTCTGGTCACCGGGAGTTCTTGTTACATACTCAATGTACTCAGTTCTGAATTTCTTCTTTATATTATTTGATGGTTTTTCCACTCCTTTTGTATTTTATTTTATTGGCGGGAGACAGAGAAGAGACAGGAAAGTTAGTTGGAGAGAGGGTGTTAGAATGGCGTGTGTCAGATTTAAACCCATTCTAATGCCGCCATACATTTGCTCAGGAGACAATGGAGCAAACCACAAGGCTACCCAGGCCACAGAAACAATGGAGCAAACCACAAGGCTACCCAGGCCACAGAAACAATGGAGCGAACCATTAGACCACCCCAGGCCACAGAAACAATGGAGCAAACCATTAGATCACCCCAGGCCACAGAAACAATGGAGCAAACCATTAGATCACCCCAGGCCACAGAAACAATGGAGCAAACCATTAGACCACCCCAGGCCACAGAAACAATGGAGCGAACCATTAGACCACCCCAGGCCACAGAAACAATGGAGCAAACCATTAGACCACCCCAGGCCACAGAAACAATGGAGCAAACCATTAGATCACCCCAGGCCACAGAAACAATGGAGCAAACCATTAGACCACCCCAGGCCACAGAAACAATGGAGCGAACCATTAGACCACCCCAGGCCACAGAAACAATGGAGCGAACCATTAGACCACCCCAGGCCACAGAAACAATTGAGCAAACCATTAGACCACCCCAGGCCACAGAAACAATGGAGCGAAACATTAGACCACCCAACGCCACAGAAACAATGGAGCGAAACATTAGACCACCAAACGCCACAGAAACAATGGAGCTAACCATTAGACCACCACTGGGCCAGAGAAATTCTAGGTTTAATTGAAATCGTCCTTCAAGGTTCCTGTATCAAAAAGATTTATAGACACTAGTCCTAGTAGCCAGACAACACGGAACATCTTAGCATTGTCATAGCTTACAGTTCAAACTCCTAATCAAGGGGGTTCAGTGTAGTCGGTGGACTGTTAACAGTCTTAGTACCACTTCAAATAACCCAAGGAACGATGCTTCCACCTACACCATCCAGACCACTCAGTGAAGTGCAGTTACCATGGCAATCCCAGGTCTCTCTCAGCAGTGATCGAAACCCCTTAACATTTTTGAATGATTTACAATTTGATTGGAAAGTGCTCTCCAGGTGCTCCACTCTCATGCTGTTCAGAATCATGACATGACTTGACAACAACATAACATCTGCTATTTCGTAGTGAAACTACTTTAACGATGACAGATCAGGTTATTATGTAGTAGTTAAACATCCAAATACCCCAACGAATGCTCATAGACCTCCTAATACTCCAAATGCCATGTAGGTATTAAACAACACTACCATCGAGCAAAGACTTGTTTCAAAGTTCACCATTCCAAAAAACGAGCATAGCACTGAGCATGGACTTTGACTAAACCTGGCTAGATCTGCTGTCCACCATCCAAAAGACCAGAGACTTACCACTCAATGACTAGAGAGGGAGAATGAAAGAAACTCAAATCAATATTTCCAGAGGAGTTAACCCAGAGTTCAGGAGTCCAGAGTTGCTTCCCTATAGCTTCATTCCATGGGCGAGCTAAGAGTGTGACGTGATCCAAGCTCAAAGAGTTTCACTGAGCATTAAAGACTGTTTATTGATTCAATTGTAGCAGGAAGTGAGGGAGCGGGGTGGTGAAAAGGAGACACAAAAGGATAGAGGACGAGAGCCCCCTCTTCCAGACCCTATGCATATAGGAATATATTTATTTTTAAGTAAGAGTGAAGAAAAGAAACAGCGAGAGAGCGAGAGAAGACAAACATTTATAAAAATTACAGACCTCTACATGCTTTGTAAGTAGGAAAACCTGCAAAATCGGCAGTGTATCAAATACTTGTTCTCCCCACTGTATATGGCTAATCTGAATGAATACTCAGGGAGAAAAAGGTGTAGATTCACGTGCTCTCGGCAGATGTTTATTAAGCCTTCGCAGAAGGCAGGAATCGTGGTCACAGGCAGTGGTCAAACACACATAGGCCGTCAAAAACAACCATAACAAAACAACAACAAAAAACAACTCAAAACTAACAGAAAGAACTAAACTATATAAGGAGCTGATGAGACCAGGTGAGTAAATGACACAGGTAAAAACAATGAACAAAAATGAAAGACAGGGCTACGTTCAAGAACACAAAGAAACAGGCTACGTTCAAGAACACAAAGAAACAGGGCTACGTTCAAGAACACAAAGAAACAGGGCTACGTTCAAGAACACAAAGAAAAAGAACACAAGGTTGACTAAGAAAAGAGAAGCAGAACCTTACAACTATAGTTCCACTGGTTATATATAGAGGGGTAAACTATACTTACACTGGTTAAATATAGAGGGGTAAACTATAGTTACACTGGTTAAATATAGAGATAGAGGGGTAAACTATAGTTCCACTAGTTATATATAAAGGGGTAAACTATAGTTCCACTAGTTATAACTATAGAGGGGTAAACTATAGTTACACTGGTTAAATATAGAGGGGTAAACTATAGTTACACTGGTTAAATATAGAGATAGAGGGGTAAACTATAGTTCCACTAGTTATATATAAAGGGGTAAACTATAGTTCCATTAGTTATAACTATAAAGGGGTAAACTATAGTTACACTGGTTAAATATAGAGGGGTAAACTATAGTTCCATTAGTTATAACTATAGAGGGGTAAACAATAGTTCCATTAGTTATAACTATAGAGGGGTAAACTATAGTTCCACTAGTTATAACTATGGAGGGGTAAACTATAGTTCCACTAGTTATAACTATAGAGGGGTAAACTATAGTTCCACTAGTTAAATATAGAGGGGTAAACTATAGTTCCACTGGTTATATATAGAGGGGTAAACTATAGTTCCACTAGTTCTATATAGAGGGGTAAACTATAGTTCCACTGTTTATATATAGAGGGGTAAACTATAGTTCCACTGGTTATATATAGAGGGGTAAACTATAGTTCCACTAGTTATATATAGAGGGGTAAACTATAGTTCCACTGGTTATATATAGAGGGGTAAACTACAGTTACACCGGTTATATATAGAGGGGTAAACTATAGTTCCATTAGTTATATATAGAGTGGTAAACTATAGTTCCACTAGTTATATATAGAGGGGTAAACTATAGTTCCATTAGTTATAACTATAGAGGGGTAAACTATAGTTCCACTGGTTATATGTAGAGGGGTAAACTATAGTTACACTGGTTAAATATAGAGGGGTAAACTATAGTTCCACTAGTTATATATAGAGGGGTAAACTATAGTTACACTGGTTAAATATAGAGGGGTAAACTATAGTTCCACTAGTTATATATAGAGGGGTAAACTATAGTTCCACTAGTTATGTAAAGAGGGGTAAACTATAGTTACACTGGTTAAATATAGAGGGGTAAACTATAGTTCCACTAGTTATAACTATAGAGGGGTAAACTATAGTTCCACTAGTTATATATAGAGGGGTAAACTATAGTTCCATTAGTTATATATAGAGAGGTAAACTATAGTTCCATTAGTTATAACTATAGAGGGGTAAACTATAGTTCCATTAGTTATAACTATAGAGGGGTAAACTATAGTTCCACTAGTTATAACTATAGAGGGGTAAACTATAGTTCCACTAGTTAAATATAGAGGGGTAAACTATAGTTCCACTGGTTATATATAGAGGGGTAAACTATAGTTCCACTAGTTCTATATAGAGGGGTAAACTATAGTTCCACTGTTTATATATAGAGGGGTAAACTATAGTTCCACTGGTTATATATAGAGGGGTAAACTATAGTTCCACTAGTTATATATAGAGAGGTAAACTATAGTTCCACTGGTTATATATAGAGGGCTAAACTATAGTTCCACTGGTTATATATAGAGGGGTAAACTATAGTTCCACTGGTTATATATAGAGGGGTAAACTATAGTTCCACTAGTTATATATAGAGGGGTAAACTATAGTTCCACTGGTTATATATAGAGGGGTAAACTACAGTTACACCGGTTATATATAGAGGGGTAAACTATAGTTCCATTAGTTATAACTATAGAGGGGTAAACTACAGTTACACTGGTTAAATATAGAGGGGTAAACTATAGTTCCACTAGTTATATATAGAGGGGTAAACTATAGTTCCATTAGTTATAACTATAGAGGGGTAAACTATAGTTCCACTGGTTATATGTAGAGGGGTAAACTATAGTTACACTGGTTAAATATAGAGGGGTAAACTATAGTTCCACTAGTTATATATAGAGGGGTAAACTATAGTTACACTGGTTAAATATAGAGGGGTAAACTATAGTTCCACTAGTTATATATAGAGGGGTAAACTATAGTTCCACTAGTTATGTAAAGAGGGGTAAACTATAGTTACACTGGTTAAATATAGAGGGGTAAACTATAGTTCCACTAGTTATAACTATAGAGGGGTAAACTATAGTTCCACTAGTTATATATAGAGGAGTAAACTATAGTTCCATTAGTTATATATAGAGAGGTAAACTATAGTTCCATTAGTTATAACTATAGAGGGGTAAACTATAGTTCCATTAGTTATAACTATAGAGGGGTAAACTATAGTTCCACTAGTTATAACTATAGAGGGGTAAACTATAGTTCCACTAGTTAAATATAGAGGGGTAAACTATAGTTCCACTGGTTATATATAGAGGGGTAAACTATAGTTCCACTAGTTCTTTATAGAGGGGTAAACTATAGTTCCACTGTTTATATATAGAGGGGTAAACTATAGTTCCACTGGTTATATATAGAGGGGTAAACTATAGTTCCACTAGTTATATATAGAGAGGTAAACTATAGTTCCACTGGTTATATAGAGAGGGCTAAACTATAGTTCCACTGGTTATATATAGAGGGGTAAACTATAGTTCCACTGGTTATATATAGAGGGGTAAACTATAGTTCCACTAGTTATATATAGAGGGGTAAACTATAGTTCCACTGGTTATATATAGAGGGGTAAACTACAGTTACACCGGTTATATATAGAGGGGTAAACTATAGTTCCATTAGTTATAACTATAGAGGGGTAAACTACAGTTACACTGGTTAAATATAGAGGGGTAAACTATAGTTCCACTAGTTATATATAGAGGGGTAAACTATAGTTCCATTAGTTATAACTATAGAGGGGTAAACTATAGTTCCACTGGTTATATGTAGAGGGGTAAACTATAGTTACACTGGTTAAATATAGAGGGGTAAACTATAGTTCCACTAGTTATATATAGAGGGGTAAACTATAGTTACACTGGTTAAATATAGAGGGGTAAATTATAGTTCCACTAGTTATATATAGAGGGGTAAACTATAGTTCCACTAGTTATGTAAAGAGGGGTAAACTATAGTTACACTGGTTAAATATAGAGGGGTAAACTATAGTTCCACTAGTTATATATAGAGGGGTAAACTATAGTTACACTGGTTAAATATAGAGGGGTAAACTATAGTTCCACTAGTAATATATAGAGGGGTAAACTATAGTTACACTGGTTAAATATAGAGGGGTAAACTACAGTTCCACTAGTTATATATAGAGTGGTAAACTATAGTTCCATTAGTTATAACTATAGAGGGGTAAACTATAGTTCCCCTAGTTATATATAGAGGGGTAAACTATAGTTCCACTAGTTATAACTATAAAGGGGTAAACTATAGTTACACTGGTTAAATATAGAGGGGTAAACTACAGTTCCACTGTTTATATATAGAGTGGTAAACTATAGTTCCATTAGTTATAACTATAAAGGGGTAAACTATAGTTACACTGGTTAAATATAGAGGGGTAAACTATAGTTCCACTAGCTATATATAGAGGGGTAAACTATAGTTCCACTAGTTATAACTATAGAGGGTTAACTATAGTTCCACTGGTTATATATAGAGGGGTAAACTATAGTTCCACTAGCTATATATAGAGGGGTAAACTATAGTTCCAGTGGTTATATATAGAGGGGTAAACTACAGTTCCACGGGTTATATATAGAGGGGTAAATTATAGTTACACTGGTTATATATAGAGGGGTAAACTATAGTTCCACTAGCTATATATAGAGGGGTAAACTATAGTTCCAGTGGTTATATATAGAGGGGTAAACTATAGTTACACGGGTTATATATAGATGGGTAAACTATAGTTTCACTGGTTATATATAGAGGGGTAAACTATAGTTCCACTAGTTATATGTAGAGGGTTAAACTATAGTTACACTAGTTATAACTATAGAGGGGTAAACTATAGTTCCACTTGTTATATATAGAGGGGCAAACTACAGTTACACCGGTTATATATAGATGGGTAAACTATAGTTTCACTGGTTATATATAGAGGGGTAAACTATAGTTCCACTAGTTATATGTAGAGGGTTAAACTATAGTTACACTAGTTATAACTATAGAGGGGTAAACTATAGTTCCACTTGTTATATATAGAGGGGCAAACTACAGTTACACCGGTTATATATAGAGGGGTAAACTATTGTTCCACTGGTTAAATATAGAGGGGTAAACTATAGTTCCACTAGTTATATATAGAGGGGTAAACTATAGTTCCACTAGTTATAACTATAGAGGGTTAACTATAGTTCCACTGGTTATATATAGAGGGGTAAACTATAGTTACAACGGTTATATATAGAGGGGTAAACTATAGTTCCACTGGTTAAATATAGAGGGGTAAACTATAGTTCCACTGGTTAAATATAGAGGGGTAAACTATAGTTCCACTAGTTATATATAGAGGGGTAGCTATAGTTCCACTAGTTATAACTATAGAGGGGTAGCTATAGTTCCACTAGTTATAACTATAGAGGGGTAAACTATAGTTCCACTGGTTCAATATAGAGGGGTAAACTATAGTTCCACTAGTTATATATAGAGGGGTAGCTATAGTTCCACTAGTTATAACTATAGAGGGTTAACTATAGTTCCACTGGTTATATATAGAGGGGTAAACTATAGTTACAACGGTTATATATAGAGGGGTAAACTATAGTTCCACTGGTTAAATATAGAGGGGTAAAGTATAGTTCTACTAGTTATATATAGAGGGGTAAACTATAGTTCCACTAGTTATAACTATAGAGGGTGAACTATAGTTACACTGGTTAAATATAGAGGGGTAAACTATAGTTCCACCGGTTTATATATAGAGGGGTAAACTATAGTTCCACTAGTTATATGTAGAGGGGTAAACTATAGTTCTACTAGTTATATATAGAGGGGTAAACTATAGTTCCACTAGTTATAACTATAGAGGGGTAAACTATAGTTCCACTGGTTATATATAGAGGGGTAAACTATAGTTCCACTAGTTATATGTAGAGGGTTAAACTATAGTTACACTGGTTATATATAGAGGGCTAAACTATAGTTCCATTAGTTAAAACTATAAAGGGGTAAACTATAGTTCCACTGGTTATATATAGAGGGGTAAACTATAGTTCCATTAGTTATAACTATAGAGGGGTAAACTATAGTTCCACTGGTTATATATAGAGGGGTAAACTATAGTTCCACTAGTTATATATAGAGGGGTAAACTATAGTTCCACTAGTTATCACTATAGAGGGGTAAACTATAGTTCCACTAGTTATAACTATAGAGGGGTAAACTATAGTTCCATTAGTTATAACTATAGAGGGGTAAACTATAGTTCCACTGGTTATATATAGAGGGGTAAACTATAGTTCCATTAGTTATAACTATAGAGGGGTAAACTATAGTTCCATTAGTTATAACTATAGAGGGGTAAACTATAGTTCCATTAGTTATAACTATAGAGGGGTAAACTATAGTTCCATTAGTTATAACTATAAAGGGGTAAACTATAGTTCCACTGGTTATATATAGAGGGGTAAACTATAGTTCCACTAGTTATATATAGAGGGGTAAACTATAGTTCCATTAGTTATAACTATAAAGGGGTAAACTATAGTTCCACTGGTTATATATAGAGGGGTAAACTACAGTTCCACTAGTTATATATAGAGGGGTAAACTATAGTTCCATTAGTTATAACTATAGAGGGGTAAACTATAGTTCCATTAGTTATATATAGAGGGGTAAACTATAGTTCCATTAGTTATAACTATAGAGGGGTAAACTATAGTTCCCCTAGTTATAACTATAGAGGGGTAAACTATAGTTCCATTAGTTATATATAGAGGGGTAAACTATAGTTCCACTAGTTATGTAAAGAGGGGTAAACTATAGTTACACTGGTTAAATATAGAGGGGTAAACTATAGTTCCACTAGTTATAACTATAGAGGGGTAAACTATAGTTCCACTAGTTATATATAGAGGGGTAAACTATAGTTCCATTAGTTATATATAGAGAGGTAAACTATAGTTCCATTAGTTATAACTATAGAGGGGTAAACTATAGTTCCATTAGTTATAACTATAGAGGGGTAAACTATAGTTCCACTAGTTATAACTATAGAGGGGTAAACTATAGTTCCACTAGTTAAATATAGAGGGGTAAACTATAGTTCCACTGCTTATATATAGAGGGGTAAACTATAGTTCCACTAGTTCTATATAGAGGGGTAAACTATAGTTCCACTGTTTATATATAGAGGGGTAAACTATAGTTCCACTGGTTATATATAGAGGGGTAAACTATAGTTCCACTAGTTATATATAGAGAGGTAAACTATAGTTCCACTGGTTATATATAGAGGGGTAAACTACAGTTACACCGGTTATATATAGAGGGGTAAACTATAGTTCCATTAGTTATATATAGAGTGGTAAACTAGAGTTACACTGGTTAAATATAGAGGGGTAAACTATAGTTCCACTAGTTATATATAGAGGGGTAAACTATAGTTCCATTAGTTATAACTATAGAGGGGTAAACTATAGTTCCACTGGTTATATGTAGAGGGGTAAACTATAGTTACACTGGTTAAATATAGAGGGGTAAACTATAGTTCCACTAGTTATATATAGAGGGGTAAACTATAGTTACACTGGTTAAATATAGAGGGGTAAACTATAGTTCCACTAGTTATATATAGAGGGGTAAACTATAGTTCCACTAGTTATGTAAAGAGGGGTAAACTATAGTTACACTGGTTAAATATAGAGGGGTAAACTATAGTTCCACTAGTTATATATAGAGGGGTAAACTATAGTTACACTGGTTAAATATAGAGGGGTAAACTATAGTTCCACTAGTAATATATAGAGGGGTAAACTATAGTTACACTGGTTAAATATAGAGGGGTAAACTACAGTTCCAATTGTTATATATAGAGTGGTAAACTATAGTTCCATTAGTTATAACTATAGAGGGGTAAACTATAGTTCCCCTAGTTATATATAGAGGGGTAAACTATAGTTCCACTAGTTATAACTATAAAGGGGTAAACTATAGTTACACTGGTTAAATATAGAGGGGTAAACTACAGTTCCACTGTTTATATATAGAGTGGTAAACTATAGTTCCATTAGTTATAACTATAAAGGGGTAAACTATAGTTACACTGGTTAAATATAGAGGGGTAAACTATAGTTCCACTAGCTATATATAGAGGGGTAAACTATAGTTCCAGTGGTTATATATAGAGGGGTAAACTACAGTTCCACGGGTTATATATAGAGGGGTAAATTATAGTTACACTGGTTATATATAGAGGGGTAAACTATAGTTCCACTAGCTATATATAGAGGGGTAAACTATAGTTCCAGTGGTTATATATAGAGGGGTAAACTATAGTTACACGGGTTATATATAGATGGGTAAACTATAGTTTCACTGGTTATATATAGAGGGGTAAACTATAGTTCCACTAGTTATATGTAGAGGGTTAAACTATAGTTACACTAGTTATAACTATAGAGGGGTAAACTATAGTTCCACTTGTTATATATAGAGGGGCAAACTACAGTTACACCGGTTATATATAGAGGGGTAAACTATTGTTCCACTGGTTAAATATAGAGGGGTAAACTATAGTTCCACTAGTTATATATAGAGGGGTAAACTATAGTTCCACTAGTTATAACTATAGAGGGTTAACTATAGTTCCACTGGTTATATATAGAGGGGTAAACTATAGTTACAACGGTTATATATAGAGGGGTAAACTATAGTTCCACTGGTTAAATATAGAGGGGTAAACTATAGTTCCACTGGTTAAATATAGAGGGGTAAACTATAGTTCCACTAGTTATATATAGAGGGGTAGCTATAGTTCCACTAGTTATAACTATAGAGGGGTAGCTATAGTTCCACTAGTTATAACTATAGAGGGGTAAACTATAGTTCCACTGGTTAAATATAGAGGGGTAAACTATAGTTCCACTAGTTATATATAGAGGGGTAGCTATAGTTCCACTAGTTATAACTATAGAGGGTTAACTATAGTTCCACTGGTTATATATAGAGGGGTAAACTATAGTTACAACGGTTATATATAGAGGGGTAAACTATAGTTCCACTGGTTAAATATAGAGGGGTAAACTATAGTTCTACTAGTTATATATAGAGGGGTAAACTATAGTTCCACTAGTTATAACTATAGAGGGTTAACTATAGTTACACTGGTTAAATATAGAGGGGTAAACTATAGTTCCACCGGTTTATATATAGAGGGGTAAACTATAGTTCCACTAGTTATATGTAGAGGGGTAAACTATAGTTCTACTAGTTATATATAGAGGGGTAAACTATAGTTCCACTAGTTATAACTATAGAGGGGTAAACTATAGTTCCACTGGTTATATATAGAGGGGTAAACTATAGTTCCACTAGTTATATGTAGAGGGTTAAACTATAGTTACACTGGTTATATATAGAGGGCTAAACTATAGTTCCATTAGTTAAAACTATAAAGGGGTAAACTATAGTTCCACAGGTTATATATAGAGGGGTAAACTATAGTTCCATTAGTTATAACTATAGAGGGGTAAACTATAGTTCCACTGGTTATATATAGAGGGGTAAACTATAGTTCCACTAGTTATATATAGAGGGGTAAACTATAGTTCCACTAGTTATCACTATAGAGGGGTAAACTATAGTTCCACTAGTTATAACTATAGAGGGGTAAACTATAGTTCCATTAGTTATAACTATAGAGGGGTAAACTATAGTTCCATTAGTTATAACTATAAAGGGGTAAACTATAGTTCCACTGGTTATATATAGAGGGGTAAACTATAGTTCCACTAGTTATATATAGAGGGGTAAACTATAGTTCCATTAGTTATAACTATAAAGGGGTAAACTATAGTTCCACTGGTTATATATAGAGGGGTAAACTACAGTTCCACTAGTTATATGTAGAGGGGTAAACTATAGTTCCATTAGTTATAACTATAGAGGGGTAAACTATAGTTCCATTAGTTATATATAGAGGGGTAAACTATAGTTCCATTAGTTATAACTATAAAGGGGTAAACTATAGTTCCACTGGTTATATATAGAGCGGTAAACTATAGTTCCACTAGTTATATTTAGAGGGTTAAACTATAGTTCCACTAGTTATATGTAGAGGGCTAAACTATAGTTCCATTAGTTAAAACTATAAAGGGGTAAACTATAGTTCCACTGGTTATATATAGAGGGGTAAACTACAGTTCCATTAGTTATAACTATAAAGGGGTAAACTATAGTTCCACTGGTTATATATAGAGGGGTAAACTATAGTTACACTGGTTATATATAGAGGGGTAAACTATAGTTCCACTGGTTAAATATAGAGGGGTAAACTATAGTTCCACTGGTTATATATAGAGGGGTAAACTATAGTTCCACTGGTTATATATAGAGGGGTAAACTATAGTTACACTGGTTATATATAGAGGGGTAAACTATAGTTCCACTGGTTATATATAGAGGGGTAAACTATAGTTACACTGGTTATATATAGAGGGGTAAACTATAGTTCCACTGGTTATATATAGAGGGGTAAACTATAGTTCCACTAGTTCTATATAGAGGGCTAAACTATAGTTCCACTGGTTATATATAGAGGGGTAAACTATAGTTACACTGGTTATATATAGAGGGGTAAACTATAGTTACACTGGTTATATATAGAGGGGTAAACTATAGTTACACTGGTTATATATAGAGGGGTAAACTATAGTTACACTGGTTATATATAGAGGGGTAAACTATAGTTACACTGGTTATATATAGAGGGGTAAACTATAGTTACACTGGTTATATATAGAGGGTTAAACTATAGTTACACTGGTTATATATAGAGGGTTAAACTATAGTTACACTGGTTATATATAGAGGGGTAAACTATAGTTACACTGGTTATATATAGAGGGTTAAACTATAGTTACACTGGTTATATATAGAGGGGTAAACTATAGTTACACTGGTTATATATAGATGGGTAAACTATAGTTCTACTAGTTATATATAGAGGGGTAAACTATAGTTACACTGGTTATATATAGAGGGTTAAACTATAGTTACACTGGTTATATATAGAGGGGTAAACTATAGTTACACTGGTTATATATAGAGGGCTAAACTATAGTTCCACTGGTTATATATAGAGGGTTAAACTATAGTTACACTGGTTATATATAGAGGGGTAAACTATAGTTACACTGGTTATATATAGATGGGTAAACTATAGTTCTACTAGTTATATATAGAGGGGTAAACTATAGTTACACTGGTTATATATAGAGGGTTAAACTATAGTTACACTGGTTATATATAGAGGGGTAAACTATAGTTACACTGGTTAAATATAGAGGGGTAAACTATAGTTACACTGGTTATATATAGAGGGGTAAACTATAGTTCCACTAGTTATAACTATAGAGGGGTAAACTATAGTTACACTAGTTATATGTAGAGGGGTAAACTATAGTTACACTGGTTATATATAGAGGGGTAAACTATAGTTACACTGGTTATATATAGATGGGTAAACTATAGTTCTACTAGTTATATATAGAGGGGTAAACTATAGTTACACTGGTTATATATAGAGGGTTAAACTATAGTTACACTGGTTATATATAGAGGGGTAAACTATAGTTACACTGGTTATATATAGAGAGCTAAACTATAGTTCCAATAATTATATAAAGAAGGGTAAACTACATTTCCACAAGTTACAGTTGAAGTCAGAAGTTTACATAAACTAGTTTTAATGACTCCAACCTAAGTGTTTCAACCACTCCACAAATTTCTTGTTAACAAACTATAGTTTTGGCAAGTCGGTTAGGACCTCTACTTTGTGCATGACACAAGTCATTTTACCAACAATTTTTTACAGACTGTATCACCATTCCAGTGGGTCAGAAGTTTACATACACTAAGTTGACTGTGCCTTTAAACAGCTTGGAAAATTCCAGAAAATTATGTAATGTCTTTTGAAGCTTATGATAGGCTAATTGACATCATTTGAGTCAATTGGAGGGGTACCCAGTGCCTCTTTGCTTGACATCATGGGAAAATCATGGGAAAATCCAAATACATTTTTTTTTTAGATCTCCACAAGTCTGGTTCATCCTTGGGAGCAATTTCCAAACGCCTGAAAGTACTACGTTCATCTGTACAAACAATAGTACGCAAGTATAAACACCATGGGACCACACAGCCATTATAGTACTCAGGAAGGAGACGCGTTCTGTCTCCTAGAGTACTTTGGGTGCGAAAAGTACAAATCAATCCCAGAACAAAAGCAAAGGACCTTGTGAAGATGCTGGAGGAAACGGGTACAAAAGTATCTATATCAACAGTAAAACAAGTCCTATCAACATAACCTGAAAGGCCGCTCAGCAAGGAAGAAGCCACTGCTCCAAAACCGCCATTAAAAAAAGGCAGACTACGGTTTGCAACTGCACATGGGGACAAAGACCGTATTTTTCAGAGAAATGTGCTTTGGTCTGATGAAACAAAAATAGAACTGTTTGACCATCGTTATGTTTGGAGGAAAAAGGGGGAGGCTTGCAAGCTGAAGAACACCATCCCATATGTAACGCACGGGGGTGGCAGCATCATGTTGTGGGGGTGCTTTGCTGCAGGAGAGACTGGTGCACTTCACAAAATAGATGGCGTAATGAGAGAGGAAAATTATGTGGATATGTTGAAGCAACATCTCAAGACATTCTCTCCTTTCCTTAACTGAGGAATTTTTCTCCACATGGAGGTGGAAGGTATATGATAGGCGCCCTCACGTACAACCCACCCTTCTCCAGGCCATGGATGACGCCTGGATTTGCCATGCCCGAAGATTCCTCCCAAGATGTTTGGGCTAATGAAAACATCCATTGTGATGAGGATGAGAACCTGTGGTCAAATCCACAAGACAGGGTTGAAGGAAATATAGAAGTACAGTAATAAATCCTTTGTTTTGCTTTTTACAGTAATCCAGGTGAGGAACACTGCAGTGATGTTTTACAGTAAGCCAGGTGAGGAACACTGCAGTGATGTTTTACAGTAAGCCAGGTGAGGAACACTGCAGTGATGTTTTACAGTAAGCCAGGTGAGGAACACTGCAGTTGACCGTTAACTGTTATTTATTTTGTTGTAGCTAATTATTTTTGCTTTGATTCAAAGAAACCTGTTGTGATTTGATTGTATTTCATCAATAAATGTCATATTTTGTTCAATGATTCCACTGTGTCTGTAGTATTCTCTCTACTAGTCCTTTTACAGTGATGTATTTACGTGCAGTAGCATAATGAAACATATTTTGTACTAGAATATTTAATGACTGTACTTTTATTATTTTATTTCACCTTTATTTAACCAGGTAGGCTAGTTGAGAACAAGTTCTCATTTACAACTGCGACCTGGCCAAGATAAAGCAAAGCAGTGCGACAGACAACAACAGAGTTACACATGGAATAACATGGACATAAACAAACAAGCCAATAACACAATAAACAAGTCAATGATACAGAAAAAAAGAGTCTATATACAATGTTGCATGAGGAGGTAGGCAATAAATAGGCCATTGCAGCGAAGAATTACAATTCAGCAGATTAACACGGGAGTGATAAATGAGCAGTGACAACTACACAGTGAAACTATCGGTATCTTGTGTGTGGGGGATCTAAATGAATGTTCCCATGGTATTTCATGATAAATGAGTTATTTGAACCAATGATTCTGCAAGTGCAAGGTTTCTTTAAAGATATGAATGCACAATGTAATGTTTTGAACATTGGACAGCCTGGGTTACAAGTGATGACCGTTTTGAGTTTTGTGTCTAGAGTTTTGAAAAATGACAACAGGGTTCTGAAATTAGTGCCAATGTGATTGTTAAAAATGGTCTGATACAGAGCGGGATCAGAATCCCGGTCGAGGGGTGAACAAGTGGAAACCTCCATCGTCGAGAGGTGAACAAGTGGAACCCTCCATCGTCGAGGGGTGAACAAGTGGAACCCTTCATCGTCGAGGGGTGAACAAGTGGAACCCTCCATCGTCGAGGGGTGAACAAGTGGAACCCTCCATCGTCGAGGGGTGAACAAGTGGAACCCTCCATCGTCGAGGGGTGAACAAGTAAAACCCTCCATCGGGTTGGTCTGTTCCATGGCAGATTTACACCTAATCTGGGTCTTTGTGTAAGAGTTAACTTGTGTGTGTGTGTGTCTGGGTGTTTGTGAGTGTGTGTGTGAGCGTTTGTATACGCATGTCTGTGTGTGTCTGTGAACTTGTGTGTTTGGGCGCGTGTGTGTGGGCGTGTGTGTGTGGGCGCGTGTGTGTGGGCGCGTGTGTGTGGGAGTGTGTGTGTGAGCGTATGCATCCGTTTGTCTGTTTGTGTGTGAGCGCGTGTGTGTGTGAGCGCGTGTGTGTGAGCGTATGCATTCGTATGTCTGTTTGTGTGTGAGCGCGTGTGTGTGTGAGCGTGTGTGTGTGAGTGTATGCATTCGTATGTCTGTTTGTGTGTGAGCGCACGTGTGTGTGAGCGTGAGTGTCTGGGTGTTTGTGAGTGTGTGGGGGAGTGTGTGTGTGTGAGCGTATGCATCCGTTTGTCTGTTTGTGTGTGAGCGCGTGTGTGTGTGAGCATGTGTGTGTGAGCGTGTGCATCCGTATGTCTGTGCGTGTGTGCTGGTGAAAATGAGCGCACAGCACTGAAGTCTTCAGACACACTCCTCCCTCTCATGCTACTAAGGGTGCACCATGGACTTAGCATTATCATTATTTTGGTTATGGATTTCATTTCTTTAAAGGAGTAATCTGCAATAGAGTTGAAGAATATAACTTATAAATGCATCATGAATTTGTTTAACTGTTATACCGAATCAGAACCCCAAATATAAGCTTGTTTTACTCCATGTTTACAAACAAACTAAATGTAAACAAACACTGTACAGCCTTTAATTATGTTTAAACTATCCTTTGTATGTCTTTCCATCCATACCTCTGTCTAGTAATCTGAGAGGAGTTACATTTCTGCAGCCCCATCCCTCAGCTTTTACACTCTGTTATTGTTTCCAAAGCTGTTTGCCGCTTTAAGGAATCTACCCTCCATGAAAGGAATTTGATAGATCACCATTTCTAATCCAGGAAGTTCCTAGAACAGCAGCCATATCCATCCAAGTGTTTATAAATGTTTCATGCAATGGTGTATGATTCAAACGGCAAAGAAAAACCTGGTGTGAAATACTAATTGAAATACTAATTGAAATACTATTTGAAATACTAATTGAAATACTAATTGAAATAATAATTGAAATACTAATTGAAATACTATTTGAAATACTAATTGAAATACTATTTGAAATACGAATTGAAATACTAATTGAAATACTAATTGAAATACTAATTGAAATACTAATTGAAATACTATTTGAAATACTAATTGAAATACTAATTGAAATACTAATTGAAATACTAATTGAAATACTATTTGAAATACTAATTGAAATACTAATTGAAATACTAATTGAAGTGGAAAAAGAGTAATAGAAACATGTTCTTCTGTTTCAGACCCACAAGTTGTCTTTAATGAGCATGAAAACTGAACAACGCATTGATCTTGGTGGAAGAATCATAGATTCTATCCTCTTAACTTCAGGATCGGTGGGTCCCCTGCGGAATGGTTGAGCTAACATAGACTAATGCGATTAGCATGAGGTTGTAAGTAACAAGAACATTTCCCAGGACATATCTGATATTGGAAAGAATCTAAAATTCTTGTTAATCTAACTCTACTGTCCAATATACAGTAGCTATTACAGTGAAAGAATACCATGCTATTGTTTGAGGAGAGTGCACAGTTTTGAACATAAAAAGTTATTGATATATGTTAGGATTATAGACTAATATAGACTGAGTAGCTGCAATGTAAGTGAATGGTTAATTATTCTGGTATGAAAGATAACACAATTAGTTGAATCCACTCAAGGATGAGCTTGTGTTGCGGGGAGGAGGATGGGAGAGATGGCGGTCAGAGAGGTTGCCATGGCGATTACCTCTATTTCTACGACCATGGCGAGGTGATATCAGCCGTTTGGGAGTCTCCGAAGATCATTGGCTGAAGGAAGGTCATTCCAAGCGGCATGGATGGATGGTCTGTCTCAGAGACTAATGGGGAATTGGTGCAGCTGCGAGACCGCGGTATGATGGGCTCCATGGCAACAGTGGAGCAACCCCTTCACCAGGCGCTGGTAGGCAGGTGGCACAGGTCCACCCAGTCATTCAGATGTAGCTCCAAACATTCGCAAGCTCCTACCCTTTCTCTTCTCCCTTGAACTGACGAGCCGTTACGAGTGAGGAATGGCTGTTGTTGATGGAAACAATCCGTAAATATCCCATAAATTCCCGATGGGAGCACTCCCTGACACTTTTGGCGGCCAACGGAACATGATGCATGATGCACCGCCTCGCGACTGTGCCGGCCGTCATTATTCTACGCCCCCTAGTGGTGACTTGACCTTCTTGTGATGAGAGAGCCAAGGGCCTGTCCTAACCCTCTAAGGGTGTTCATGATGCACTGAGTCAAGGGCCAGGCCTAACCCTCTAGGGGTGTTCATGATGCACTGAGACAAGGGCCTGTCCTAACCCTCTAAGGGTGTTCATGATGCACTGAGACAAGGGCCAGGCCTAACCCTCTAAGGGGGTTAGTGATGCACTGAGACAAGGGCCAGGCCTAACTCTCTAGGGGTGTTCATGATGCACTGAGCCAAGGGCCAGGCCTAACCCTCTAGGGGTGTTCTTGATGCACTGAGACAATGGCCTGTCCTAACCCTCTAAGGGTGTTCATGATGCACTGAGACAAGGGCTAGGCCTAACCCTCTAGGGGTGTTCATGATGCACTGAGACAAGGGCCAGGCCTAACCCTCTAGGGGTGTTCATGATGCACTGAGACAAGGGCCAGGCCTAACCCTCTAAGGGTGTTCATGATGCACTGAGACAAGGTCCTGTCCTAACCCTCTAAGAGTGTTATTGATGCACTGAGCCAAGGGCCCGTCCTAACCCTCTAGTGGTGTTATTGATGCACAGAGTCAAGGGCCCGTCCTAACCCTCTAGGGGTGTTATTGATGCACAGAGTCAAGGGCCCGTCCTAACCCTCTAGGGGTGTTATTGATGCACTGAGCCAAAGGTCCATCCTCTCTCTAAGACTGTTATTGATGCACTGAGCCAAGGGCACATTCTAACCTGCTAAGTCAGTGGCGCTCTAACCTCTCCTCGGATGTTCATAATTTTGTGGTAACCCTGAACTAACTCGCCTGACTCACCTAGTAAAGAGTTTGATGATTATTTGCCAAGTTGAATCAGATGTGCTAGCTGTGGAATATTTAAAATACATGGAAACACTGGGGTCCACGAAGAAGGGTTTGAGAACCCCTGCTCTAAGAACGTCCTCAGAGAACCGCTGGTAACATGACCATAACCTAACTGCTCATGAGAAATGCTGTGTTCATGACCAAGTGGGAAGGTGGAAATTGCCATTAGTGAAGTAGTAAATATGAGTTGCATTCACATTCGCTTTGTCCTCGTTAATGGAAAAAAAAGCTGTGTCAAACATAAACTAAAAGTACAGCTATCATGCGAGCAAACAAATGATTGTGTTAAAAAAAACATAAATAGTTTGTGTTCCATAAATAATGTTTTGTTGTAGCATTTAACTGCTGAAAATGCTGTTATCGAGGTCATTTCCTTAATAGGTGACCTAAGAGGTCAAAATGTGGTAAAAGTCATTGCTCAGGGATGATAGATGAGTTTCCCTCTAGTAATTACCAGTTTGATTTTAATCATGTTTAAGGTAAAGTAAAGTATGCAGGCACTGAAATGAAGTCACTCCATTATAAGCATAGAAGTTATACTATTATAAGTTTATAAGTCAAACTATTATAAATGTATATAAGTCAGACTATTATACGTTTATAAGTCAAACTATTATAAGTTTATAAGTCAAACGATTATAAATTGATATAAATCAGACTAATATTCGTTTATAAGTCAAACTATTATAAGTTTATAAGTCAAACTATTATAAATGTATATAAGTCAGACTATTATAAGTATATAAGTCAGACTATTATAAATGTAGAAGTCAGACTATTATAAGTATATAAGTCAGACTCTTATAAGTATATAAGTCAGACTATTATAAATGTATAAGTTAGACTATTATAAGTATATAACTCAGACTATTATAAATGTATAAGTCAGACTATTATAAGTATATACAGTAGGTCAGACTATTATAAGCATAGAAGTTAGTCTATAATAAGTACACAAGTCAGACTATTATAGTATATAAGTCAGGCTATTATAAGCATATAAGTTAGACTAATATAAATTATAAGAAAGACTATTATAAATGTATAAGTCATGCTATTAGAAATGTATAAGTCAGACTATTATAAGTATATAAGTCAGACTATTATAAGTATATAAGTCAGACTATTATACATGTATAAGTCAGACTATTATAAGTGTATAAGTCAGACTATTATAAATGTATAAGTCAGACTATTATAAGTGTATAAGTCAGACTATTATAAGTATATAAGTCAGACTATTATAAGTGTATAAGTCAGACTATTATAAGTATATAAGTCAGACTATTGTAAATGTATAAGTCAGACTATTATAAATATATACAGTAGGTCAGACTATTATAAATGTTTAAGTCAGACTATTATAAGTGTATAAGTCAGACTATTATAAGTGTATAAGTCAGACTATTATAAGTGTAAGTCAGACTATTATAAGTATATAAGTCAGACTATTATAAATGTATAAGTCAGACTATTATAAGTATATAAGTCAGACTATTATAAGTGTATAAGTCAGACTATTATAAGTGTATAAGTCAGACTATTATAAGTATATAAGTTAGACTATTATAAGTATATAAGTTAGACTAATATAAATTATAAGAAAGACTATTATAAATGTATAAGTCATGCTATTAGAAATGTATAAGTCAGACTATTATAAGTGTATAAGTCAGACTATTATAAGTGTAAGTCAGACTATTATAAGTATATAAGTCAGACTATTATAAATGTATAAGTCAGACTATTATAAGTATATAAGTCAGACTATTATAAGTGTATAAGTCAGACTATTATAAGTGTATAAGTCAGACTATTATAAGTATATAAGTTAGACTATTATAAGTATATAAGTTAGACTAATATAAATTATAAGAAAGACTATTATAAATGTATAAGTCATGCTATTAGAAATGTATAAGTCAGACTATTATAAGTGTATAAGTCAGACTATTATAAGTGTAAGTCAGACTATTATAAGTATATAAGTCAGACTATTATAAATGTATAAGTCAGACTATTATAAGTATATAAGTCAGACTATTATAAGTGTATAAGTCAGACTATTATAAGTGTATAAGTCAGACTATTATAAGTATATAAGTTAGACTATTATAAGTATATAAGTTAGACTAATATAAATTATAAGAAAGACTATTATAAATGTATAAGTCATGCTATTAGAAATGTATAAGTCAGACTATTATAAGTATATAAGTCAGACTATTATAAGTATATAAGTTAGACTATTATAAGTATATAAGTTAGACTAATATAAATTATAAGAAAGACTATTATAAATGTATAAGTCATGCTATTAGAAATGTATAAGTCAGACTATTATAAGTATATAAGTCAGACTATTATAAGTATATAAGTCAGACTATTATAAATGTAGAAGTAAGACAATTTTAAGTATATAAGTCTGACTATTATAAGTATATAAGTCAGACTATTATAAGTGTATAAGTCAGACTATTATAAGTATATAAGTCAGACTATTATAAGTATATAAGTCAGACTATTATACACGTATAAGTCAGACTATTATAAGTATATAAGTCAGACTATTATAAGTGTATAAGTCAGACTATTATAAGTGTAAGTCAGACTATTATAAATGTATAAGTCAGACTATTATAAGTATATAAGTCAGACTATTATAAATGTATAAGTCATACTATTATAAGTATATAAGTCAGACTATTATAAGTGTATAAGTCAGACTATTATAAGTGTATAAGTCAGACTATTATAAGTATATAAGTTAGACTATTATAAGTATATAAGTTAGACTAATATAAATTATAAGAAAGACTATTATAAATGTATAAGTCATGCTATTAGAAATGTATAAGTCAGACTATTATAAGTGTATAAGTCAGACTATTATAAGTGTATAAGTCAGACTATTATAAGTGTAAGTCAGACTATTATAAGTATATAAGTCAGACTATTATAAGTGTATAAGTCAGACTATTATAAGTGTATAAGTCAGACTATTATAAGTGTATAAGTCAGACTATTATAAATGTATAAGTCAGACTATTATAAGTATATAAGTCAGACTATTATAAGTGTAAGTCAGACTATTATAAGTGTATAAGTCAGACTATTATAAGTGTAAGTCAGACTATTATAAGTATATAAGTCAGACTATTATAAGTGTATAAGTCAGACTATTATAAGTATATAAGTCAGACTATTATAAATGTATAAGTCAGACTATTATAAGTATATAAGTCAGACTATTATAAGTGTATAAGTCAGACTATTATAAGTGTATAAGTCAGACTATTATAAATGTATAAGTCAGACTATTATAAGTGTATAAGTCAGACTATTATAAGTATATAAGTCAGACTATTATAAATGTATAAGTCAGACTATTATAAGTGTATAAGTCAGACTATTATAAGTATATAAGTCAGACTATTATAAGTGTATAAGTCAGACTATTATAAGTGTATAAGTCAGACTATTGTAAGTATATAAGTCAGACTATTATAAATGTATAAGTCAGACTATTATAAATGTATAAGTCAGACTATTATAAGTGTAAGTCAGACTATTATAAATGTATAAGTCAGACTATTATAAGTGTATAAGTCAGACTATTATAAGTATATAAGTCAGACTATTATAAGTGTATAAGTCAGACTTTTATACATGTATAAGTCAGACTATTATAAGTATATAAGTCAGACTATTATAAGTATGCGGGCCCCGGACTGGGGATCCTCGTTGCGGGCCCCAGACTGGGGATCCTCGTTGCGGGCCCCAGACTGGGGATCCTCGTTGCGGGCCCCGGACTGGGGACCCTCGCTGCGGGCCCCGGACTGGGGATCCTCGTTGCAGGTCCCAGACTGGAGACCGTCGCTGGAGGCCCCGGACTGGCCCATGGAGCAGGCACAGGACTCACCAGGCTGGGGAGACCTACTGGAGGCCTGGTCCTTTAAGGAAGCACAGGATGAACCGGGCTGTGGGGGAGCACTGGAGATCTGTTGCGTATCCTTGGCACCACTCTTCCAGGCTGAATGTCCACTTTAGCCCGGCACCTCCAGAGCGCAGGCACAGGGCGAACCGGGCTGTGGGGGAGCACTGGAGATCTGGTGCTTAGACCTTGCACCGCTCCTCTTGGCTGAATGTCCACTTTAGCCTGGTACGTGCGGAGCGCAGGCATAGGACGAACCAGGCTGTCACAGCGCACCGGAGACACAGTGCGCAGAGCCAGCGCAGGACTCACCGGGCTGTGGAGGCGCACTGGAGGTCTGGAGTGTAGAGCTGGCACAAGACGTGCAGGGCTGGGGAGGCGCACAGGAGGCCTGGTGCATGGGGCTGGCACAGTCTTCACCAGACGGCTAGCACGCATCTCAGGACGAGTATGGAGAGCTGACTCAGGTGACATTAAACTGAGGACACGCTCCGTAGTGCCTCATGCACCAACACAACAGCTCTCTCCTCCAATCTCCCCATCAACTCCTTAACTGTCTCTGCTTCACTCCCTTCACTCCCCTCCAAGTTCACCTTCTTCTCCCCGACTGGCTCTGGTTCCAACCTCGACTCCGCCGACTGTCCCAGGTGTCCCCCCCCAAAAAATAATTTGGGGCTGCCTCTCCTGGCCACGCTGCTTGGTCCCTTGGTGGTGGGTAGTTCTGTCACGGACGTCGTCGTGGAAATGACAGGACTAAGGTGCAGCGTGTCGCCAACAAAACAAGAAAATGTCGCCAACAAAACAAGAAACAAATAAACGACAGTAATGCTTACTAGGGCTATAGTGCCACTAACAAAGCCAACTACCCACAAAATACACAAGAAAACAGGCTGCCTAAGTATGATTCCCAATCAGAGACAACGATAGACAGCTGTCCCTGATTGAGAACCATACCCGGCCAAAACATAGAAACAGAAAACATAGAAATAAAGAAACTAGAATGCCCACCCTAGTCACACAAATAGAGAATAAAAGCTTCTCTATGGCCAGGGCGTGACATAAGTATAGAAGTTAGACAATTATAAGTATATAAGTCAGACTTGTCAAGACTTCCGCCGAAGTCGGTCCCTCTCCTTGTTCGGGCGGCGTTCGGCGGTCGACGTCACCGGTCTTCTAACCATCCTTTCCACCTTTCATTTTCCATTTGTTTTGTCTTGTTTTCCTGCACACCTGGTTTACGTCTCCTCATCATTACTATGTGTATTTAGCCCTCTGTTCCCTCCATGTCTGTGTGGGGTATTGTTTATTTGTCGAGGTTGGCACGCTTCAGGCTGGTTAGCACCAGGTTTTATGTATGTATACCTGTGTTTTGTGGCAGCCTGTACTTTGTACTTTGTTTGTGGTACTTTGTGCTTCCTTACTTGTTTTGGGCATTTGGTTTTGGTGACGCTGTTGCGTCCTGGTCTTACAATTTGCCTCAGTAAAGTGCTTCGTGTTCACTCATCTCTGCTCTCCCGCATCTGACTTCCATGCACCAGCTACACCCACCGTTGACAAGACTATTATACTGATATAAGTCAGACTATTATAAGTATATAAATCAGACTCTTATAAGTACTGTATACAAGTCAGACTATTATAAGTATTTATTTATCCTTTATTTAACAAGTCATGTCAGTTAAAAACAAATTCTTATTTACCATGACGGCCTACCCCGGCCAAACCCTCCCCAAACCCAGACGTCGCTGGGCCAATTGTGCGTCGCCCTATGGAACTCCCAATCACGGCAGATAGTGATACAGCCTGGGATCAAACCAGGGTTGGTAGTGACGCCTTTAGCACTGCGATGCAGTGACTTAGACCCATGCACCACTTTTGGAATTAAAAAAAGTACATTGCAAGAGAATTGTGTTAATATATTCAGGCTTAGATGGTTTGCTGTATTCCAGTGAAACAGTCCAGGCAATCCCTGTCGAAAGTGGAGTGGCACCTGGCAATGTAGAAAAATACCTGGGGCTGAGTCACCACTATGCAAGGAAGAGAACACCGACAATACACACACGTACACCACACACACACACACACACATACACAGTGTAACATTAGAATCCAAGGAAGCTGTGGCTAATTGAAGAATCTAAAACCTGCTTCCCACAAACCCAAAGAAGGGTAAACAGTTTACCTCTCAGTGACATGGTAGTCACACTGGACCCAGTACCTCTCAGTGACATGGTAGCCACACTGGACCCAGTACCTCTCAGTGACATGGTAGTCACACTGGACCCAGTACCTCTCAGTGGCATGGTAGTCACACTGGACCCAGTACCTCTCAGTGACATGGTAGCCACACTGGACCCAGTACCTCTCAGTGACATGGTAGTCACACTGGACCCAGTACCTCTCAGTGACATAGTAGTCACACTGGACCCAGTACCTCTCAGTGACATGGTAGTCACACTGGACCCAGTACCTCTCAGTGACATGGTAGTCACACTGGACCCAGTACCTCTCAGTGACATGGTAGTCACACTGGACCCAGTACCTCTCAGTGGCATGGTAGTCACACTGGACCCAGTACCTCTCAGTGATATGGTAGCCACACTGGACCCAGGCTTGTGACACACAAACGTCCTTCAAGGCAAGACAGCAGTGCAACAGAGGTCAACACTCAGCTTGACAGCTAAGTCAACAATCAAAACATTTAATTCACTTAAATGGTCCCAAGACACTTTCCTGAGGAGCACCTCATCCTCACCCAGAAGCCAGCTTTAAAAGCCAAGCCAGTTATCATGTTACATTTGCTATTAGCACACTGATATTAAATGTGCTCATTTGCCAGGTTGGGTTTACCCCATGTTAATTTGCCAGGCTCTCTCTACAGTATGTGTGCTAATTTGCATGGACTTTGTAAATGTGCTAAACTAACGACTGACATTTTGTGTGCTAATTTGTCGAGCGGGGAACACTTTGGTGTTAAATGTGCCAAAATCGTAAGGTTCCACAGGCTTGTTAGAGCCTTGAACGTTTCTGAAGTCTCTGAGGATTCACGACTCAAATTGATTGGCTTACTGTTTCTCACCTCCCCTCTGTTCTCACACTCTCCCTTCTCTTTCTGTCTCATATCCTCTCTCATACACAGCTCCTACCACCCAGGAAAAAGTAGACACACACACACACACACACACACACACTCACTATTGATCCAAATGTGCAAGCATTGTAAACAATTACCATCTCACCAGCTGTGGTACATCACTTCAATGTGCCACAAATGAATAGCTGAATTCAGCCTCTTTATTGTGGTGTTCAAGGTATTGTAGGACCCAGAATACATTGGGACATATTTACATATTCCCCAACATTACATGCTGCAACTACAGCTGGTGCAGTTTCACGAGCACACGCACACCAACACACACACACCCACACCCACACACACACCGACACACACACACCCACACACACACCGCAGATGCAGTAGTTCATCATGACTGTGACAGTTGCATGTGATCAATTACAATGGATATGTCTTCAATGACCATGGCTTCTCTCATGAGCATAAATCGCCATAATGTATTTCTTCATAACATTATGCTGTATTTTGCTTTGGGTCACATTTGCAGGGCACTCCGAATAAGCAGACCCAGTTGTTGAAGAGAATGCTCTCTCCCTCTTTCATCTTGTTCTCTTCCCTACTCTGCCCCTCCCTCCCTCCCTCCTTTCCCTCCCTCCTTTCCCTCCCTCCTCTCCGCTTCCTCTCTCTTTTTCTCCCTCCCTCCCTCCCTCCCTCCCTCCCTCCCTCCCTCCCTCCCTCCCTCCCTCCTCTCCGCTTCCTCTCTCTTTTTCTCCTCCACCCTCTCATCTAGCCCTTTTTTGTCTTTCTCTCTATGCATTCTCCCTCTTCTCTTCCTCCACTCTCCTTTTCTCTCCTGCTCTCTCTTGTGTCTCCCTCTATGTCTCTCTCTCGTTACCCCCTCCCTCCCTCTGCTCTCCCTCTGTCTCTCTCTCATTACCCCCTCCCTCCCTCTGCTCTCCCTCTGTCTCTCTCTCGTTACCCCCTCCCTCCCTCTGCTCTCTCTCTGTCTCTCTCTCGTTCTCCTTACGGCTGCGTCTCGTTTGATGGTGGCATCAGCAGGTGACAGATGGTGACCTAGCCACCGCTGTTCACTGTAAAGTGAGTTTTAATCAAGCCTAAGTGCGTGTGAGAGATGCTAATTACTTGCCATAGGCTAGGATAGCCACAGAGTCCAGCTTTCAGAAGAAAAAGTGTGTGCGTGTGTGTCAGCGTGTGTGTGTGTGTGTGTGTGTGTGTGTGTGTGTGTGTGTGTGTGTGTGTGTGTGTGTGTGTGTGTGTGTGTGTGTGTGTGTGTGTGTGTGTGTGTGTGTGTGTGTGTGTGTGTGTGTGTGTGTGTGTGTAGGTAACAGACCAGTCACCCAAATGAGTATGAGTCTACATGAGAACATTTTGTCCACTTGATCTCCCTCCTTAGTATCCACTGTAGTCCACTATGAAGCAGTGATCTTCTCTAGAAACTGCCAAATATGATCCAAGATCAGCACTCTTATTCGAAGACACTTTTTGAATTATGGACTCGATGGAAGACTAATGGAGATAATAGCCAACCCTGCCCAGTGCCCCACTCCAATTCAATTGTGCTGTGTCACAAAGCTTGTCCCTCGCAATCGCGTGGTGTTGGACGATTTCACATTTTCAGAAAAAAAGAATATATATCTGTGACAAAGGAGATCAGTGTGAATGGACGGGGTATCTATCTCCCTCCCTCGGACTCATTCTGTTCTTTCTTTCTTTCTTTCTCTCTCTCTCTCTCTCTCTCTCTCTCTCTCTCTCTCTCTCTCTCTCTCTCTCTCTCTCTCTCTCTCTCTCTCTCTCTCTCTCTCTCTCTCTCTCTCTCTCTCTCTCTCTCTCTCTCTCTCTCTCTCTCTCTCTCTCTCTCTCTCTCTCTCTCTCTCTCTCTCTCTCTCTCTCTCTCTCTCTCTCTCTCTCTCTCTCTCTCTCTCTCTCTCTACATCGCTCTCTCCTTCTCATTCTCCCATCAAAATGGACCATTATCATACTCGGATCCATTGTAACATTACACAAAGCGACTGTAAAATTAGACTTCCCCTCTTGTCGCAGAGTCGGAGCCAAAGGTCAAGCATTGATTCGGGAGGAAGCTTTTTTAATGTTCACATCTGGGTTCCTGTCGAATCAACGTCCAGCAGCGACGGAAGAGAGGAACAGGGGAGGAGAGGAGATGACTGTAGTGTAGAATCCAGCTTCACTGGATTGATAATGATCAGATAAGGAGAATGGACTACAGTCAGACTACAGTCTGGTCTGGAGATGGAGAGGACTACAGTCTGGTCTGGAGATGGAGAGGACTACAGTCTGGTCTGGAGATGGGGAGGACTACAGTCTGGTCTGGAGATGGAGAGGACTACAGTCTGGTCTGGAGATGGAGAGGACTACAGTCTGGTCTGGAGATGGAGAGGACTACAGTCTGGTCTGGAGATGGGGAGGACTACAGTCTGGTCTGGAGATGGAGAGGACTACAGTCTGGTCTGGAGATGGAGAGGACTACAGTCTGGTCTGGAGATGGAGAGGACTACAGTCTGGTCTGGAGATGGAGAGGACTACAGTCTGGTCTGGAGAGGGAGAGGACTACAGTCTGGTCTGGAGATGGAGAGGACTACAGTCTGGTCTGGAGATGGAGAGGACTACAGTCTGGTCTGGAGATGGGGAGGACTACAGTCTGGTCTGGAGATGGGGAGGACTACAGTCTGTTCTGGAGATGGAGAGGACTACAGTCTGGTCTGGAGATGGAGAGGACTACAGTCTGGTCTGGAGATGGAGAGGACTACAGTCTGGTCTGGAGATGGAGAGGACTACAGTCTGGTCTGGAGATGGAGAGGACTACAGTCTGGTCTGGAGATGGAGAGGACTACAGTCTGGTCTGGAGATGGAGAGGACTAAATGACTAAAATGTCAAATGTAAATGTGTCTTTACAGTAGGGCAATGGGAGATTTGTGCGTTGATCATTTGAGTAACAGACAGTATGTTCCTCTCAAACTAAGGCTCAGTCCAACGTCTGCAAGGACAAAACAATATCTCATTTGTGAACGAGAGGACAAAGAGAAAGAAGGACAGACAGACAGACAGACAGACAGACAGACAGACAGACAGACAGACATAGAAAGAGACAAACTGAGAGACAGAGAAGGAGGTTGAGAGACAGAGACCATTACAACACTGTATGTAGACATAATATGACATTATTTTGGAACTTCTGTGAGTGTAATATTTACTGTTCATTTTTTGTTGTTTATTTCACTTTTGTTTATTATCTACTTCACTTGCCTTGGCAATGTTAACATATGTCTCCCATGCCAAAAAAAGCCGTTATATTGAATTGAACTGAGAGAGAGAGAGAATGAGAGAAAGAAAGAAAGAAAAAGAGAGAATGAAACAACCTTTCTCTAAATCCCCAGGGTTATTGATTAACTGATGGTCCCTCTCCCTGGCTGTCACAGTCCGTTTCCACAAAGAGTATTAGACGTGTTTACAAAACAACAAGACGATGATGGCACAGTCTGCTAGCCCGAGGGATGGAGCTGGGTAGATGGCATGAATGTCACGCCTGTACAGAAGCAACTAGACACCACTGACCAGAGGGAGAGAGGGAGACATAGTGAGAGATAGGGGAGGTGGGGAGGTGGGGTGGAGAGTGTGGAGAGTGAGGGGGAGAGAGAGAATGATAGTGAAAGCGAGAGATGGGGGATGGAGAGTGAGAGAGAGTGAAATAAAGAGGGAGAGAAAGAACAAGAAACAGAGAAATACGGAGAGAGAAAGAAAGAAAGAAAGAAAGAAAGAACGAAAGAAAGAACGAAAGAAAGAAAGAAAGAAAGAAAGAAAGAAAGAGAGGTGTCGACAGAAAGAAAACGAAGAAGAGAGAGAATACATGGGAAGAGGGGTCAGTGCAGGCAGACAAAAGGCAGTCAATTAAAGAAGAGAATGGATGGCCTATTAGACCTGAGATGACACCTGCATCACCCTCTATCGCTCTCTCCTTCTCTATCTCTCCCTCGTTCTCCCTCCCTCTCCCTCCCTCTCCCTCCCTCTCCCTCCCTTCATTCCAGAGGAAGAAAATGTCTGCTTTTGGCCCTGGTTCATCCGTCTCACATCAGAACACTGTTGTACACAACAACTAACTAACTGTACAAATCAATACAGTCACTGTGTGTGTGTGTGTGTGTGTGTGTGTGTGTGTGTGTGTGTGTGTGTGTGTGTGTGTGTGTGTGTGTGTGTGTGTGTGTGCGTGCGTGCGTGCGTGTGTGCGTGTGCGTGTGCGTGTGCGTGTGTGTGTGTGTGTGTCTATCAAATCAACAAGTGTCGATACTGTAAGCAATTCATACAGGAGGAACCAAATACATCTTAAATAAGATTTGTGAGGCCAGACTGGTATGTGAGGACACTACAAGCTGAACTGGAGTCAGCAATAATATAGCAATCACAGGGAATCATAGGGAATCAGTCCTAACGTCAGTGTGTGTCCCATTTAGTGACTCGCCGTGCAGAAAGACATTTGCTTGTCGATACATTGTGAAGTTCAACTGTGCAGAATGATGGTGATGGGTGCCTCTCAATTACTCTGTGGACTACGTAGGCCTTTCTCTATTATGGTCTGTAGCTATGGGAAATGTTACCTGGAGGTGGACTGCAGGTTGCCTTGGCAGGGACACACACACATCCCCTCCGACACACACACACACACACACACACACACAAGAACCTGTCACTTTGACTTGATGGTCAACCATCCAGAGGAGCAGTATCAGAGGCTCACATGGGACAGAGTGGCCCATTCAACCAGTCAGTCAGCCAGGAGACGCTCTGTTACATTAACCAAATATCATAGAGATAATACTTGAGTGGCTATGTCGTCTCTGTTGAGTTTTTTAAATTGACACCCACTAGATGGGTGCATTGAAATGTGTTGTTTTACAGGGTCAGCAATAGTACTATGGCACTTCTGGAGCAAATTAGGGTTAAGTCACCTTTGGTATTTGAACAATCCACCTTTCAGTTTGTGGCCCAATGCTCTTGTCCGCTAGGATACCTGCCACCCTAAACGACACAGCATAGAGATATATAATACTAGAGTGGAAGGATGATTTGTTACATTAGCCAAACAATAGAAATATGCAATACTAGACTGGTTA